>NC_079163.1:24839526-24997026 GCF_947563725.1 Argiope bruennichi
CACACACACACACACACACACACACACACACAAACACACATAAAATTACTAAACAATTATACGAATATAATGACAGTATAAAATTAATTTCAACCATTGATAAATAAAATTTTTTGTTTCAAATCTGTATTCCTGCGAAGTTGATATGAATGAAACATAATGGACTGAACTCCAGCTGAATGCCGAAACACACACACACACACAGAAAGATACACACACACACACACACACAAAGACACACACAAACAAAGATACACACACACACACATTAAAGACACACCCACAAACACACACAAAATTACTAAACAATTCTAAGAATATAATGACAATATTAAATTTATTTCAACAACTGATGAATAAATTATTTTATTGAAATATGTATTAATTCGAAGTTGATATGACTAAAACATAATGGAAAATCTTTAGAAATTTTATATTGAAATAAAATAAATTTGAACTGCAGCTGAATGATGAACCACACACACACACACAAACACAGACAGACATACACACACACACACACACACAGACATACACACACACACAAAGAGAGACACACACACACAGAGAGAGAGAGACTTACACACACACACACAAAATTACTAAACAATTATAAGAATATAATGACAGTATAAAATTTAGTTTAACAACTGATAAATAAAAAGTTTTTTTTTTGAAATTTGTATTCAATCCAAGTTGATATAAAAAAAAAACATAATATAAAATCATTGGTAAATTTATGTTGAAAGAAAATAAATTTGAACTCCAACTGAATGGTGAAACACACACACACGCACACACACACACACACACAAAGACACACACAAAGATACACACACACACACAAAGACACACACAAACAAAGACACACACACACAAACACACACATTCAAAGACACACCCACAAACACACACAAAATTACTAAACAATTCTAAGAATATAATGACAATATTAAATTTATTTCAACAACTGATGAATAAATTATTTTATTGAAAAATGTATTAATTCGAAGTTGATATGACTAAAACATAATGGAAAATCATTAGAAATTTTATATTGAAATAAAATAAATTTGAACTGCAGCTGAATGATGAACCACACACACACACACAAACACAGACAGACATACACACACACACACACACAGACATACACACACACACAAAGAGAGAGACACACACACACACACAGAGAGAGAGAGAGAGACTTACACACACACACACAAAATTACTAAACAATTATAAGAATATAATGACAGTATAAAATTTAGTTTAACAACTGATAAATAAAAAGGTTTTTTTGAAATCTGTATTCAATCCAAGTTGATATAAAAAAAACATAATATAAAATCATTGGTAAATTTATGTTGAAAGAAAATAAATTTGAACTCCAAGTGAATGGTGAAACAAACACACACACACACACACACGCACACACACACAAACACACAAAGTTACTAAACAATTATAAGAATGTAATGACAGTATAAAATTTATCTCAACAACTTATAAATAAAAATTTTTGTTTCAAATCGGTATTCATGCCAAGTTGATATGAATAAAATATAACGGACAATCATTGGAAAATTTATATTGAAATAAAATAAATTTGAAATCCAGCTTAATGATGAAACACACACACACACATACACACACACACACACACACACATACACACACACACATACACACAGACACATACACACATGAATCACTCAACAATTTTAAGATTATAGTGACAGTATAAAATTTATTTCAACAACTGATAAATTAAAATTTTTGTGTCAAATCTGTATTCAATCCAAGTTGATATAAATAAAACATAATGGACAATCACTGGAATATCTATATTGAAATAAAAGAAATTTGAACTCCAGCTAAATGGTGAAACACACACACACACACACACACTCACATACACACACACACATACAAAATTACTAAACAATTATAAGAATAAAATGACAGTATAAAATTTATTTCAACAATTGATAAATAAAAATTTTTGTTTCAAATCTGTATTCATGAGAAGTTGATATGAATAAAATATAATGGGCAATCATTGGAAAATTTATATTCAAATGAAATAAATTTGAACTCCAGCTGAATGGCGAAACACACACACACACAAACACACACACACACACACACACACACACACACACACACACACACACACACACACACACACAAAATTACTAAACAATTCTAAGAATTTAATGACAATATAAAATTTATTTCAACAACTGATAAATAAATTATTTTATTGAAATATGTATTCATTCAAAGTTGATATGACTAAAACATAATGGAAAATATTTGGAAATTTTATATTGAAATAAAATAAATTTGAACTGCAGCTGAATAGTGAAACACACACACACACATACAAAATTACTAAACAATTATAAGTATATAATGACAGTATAAAATTTATTTCAACAATTGATAAATAAAAATTTTGGTTTAAAATCTGTATTCATGCCCAGTTGATATGAATAAATTATAACCGACAATCATTGGAAAATTTATATTCAAATGAAATAAATTTGAATTCCAGCTGAATGGTGAACACACACACACACACACACACACACACACACACACACACACACACACACACACACACACACACACACACACACACACACAGAGAAACACACACGCACAAACATACAAAATTACTAAGCAATTATAAGAATATAATGACAGTATAAAATTTATTTCAACAACTGATAAATAAATTCTTTTTTTGAAATCTGTATTTATTCTAATTTGACATGAATAAAACATAATGGAAAATCATTGGAAAATTTATATTGAAATAAAATGAATTTGAACTCCAGCTGAATGGTGACACACACACACACACACACACACACACACACACACACACACACACACACACACACACACACACAAAGACACACACACAAAATTACTAAAAAATTATAAGTATATAATGACAGTATAAAATTTATTTCAACAAGTAAGAAATAAATGGTTTTTTTCAAATGTGTATCCATTCCAATTTGATATGAATAATACATAATGGAAAATCATTGCCAAATTTATGTTAAAATTAAATAAATTTTAACTCCAGCTGAAGGGTGAAACACACACACACACACAATTGGACACCAAATAAACAGTGAATGAAAGATGCTGTATGGAAAATGAATTTAAAATTCAAGTGAAGTGTTTGATCTCTGTGGTATGAAATAAAATATTTAAAAAATATCAAGCTTACTTTTGAGTATCAATGTCATGAATCCCAATTTCATACCTATATAAATTCATTCTGATCTTCGGCATGAAAAAAATTTTAGAAATAATTATGCCCTGAAAATAAAAAAGAAGAAATCAATAAAATAATCAGGAAAATAGAATTAATAATAAATCATTCATAATATTACAAATTTTTTAATCTAATTAATAAAAATGAGACTCTTTATCCTATTAATAAACGAAACAATTATCATTGGGAAAAATTTTCAAATTCTCACACAAATATTAAAGTATACTGTGAATACAATGACAGTACACATTTTACTGTAATAACTGGAAAATAATAATTTGGGTTGGAAAAGTGTTTTCATTCCAAGTAGAATATGTATATAATATAATCTACACAGAGAGAAAACTTTAAATTGCCATGAAATATATCTGAATTTCAGTTGAAATAAAAACTTAATAAAACTGGGCAACAAATAATGAACGAAAGAAAAGATTCAATGAGCATGTGTGATTTAAAATTCATGTAATGTATTTCAAGTCAGTGGTTTCAAGAAACATGTAAAAAAGAGAATCCAGCTTAAGTTTCAGGATGAATGACATGAAGACAAATATAATATTCAGGGAAATCTTTTCTGAAGTTTGGCAGCCCCATAAATTTTACAAATACTTATGTCCTTTATAAAAAAAGAGAAGAAATGCATATAGATATCAACGATAAAAAATTAAAAACAAAAGAGAAAACTGATTAGAAAATCGCCCCCCTTACTAATAAAAATGACACTCTTCATGATTTAAAAAAATTGAACTAATAATCATTTGGAAATATTTTCTTCCAGATACTCAAAATTACTAAACAATTATAAGAATATAATAACAGTATAAAATATACTTCAACAACTGAGGAATAATTTTTTTTTTCAAATCTGTATTTATTCCAATTCGATATGAATAAAACATAATGGAAAATCATTAAAAAATTTATATTCAAATAAAATAAATTTGAACTCCAGCTGAATGGTGAAACACAACCGCACACATCCGAAAAAAAATTATTAAACAATTATAAGAATATTATGATAATATAAAATTTATTTCAACAACTGATAAATTAAAATTTTTGTTTCAAATCTGTATTCATTCCAAGTTGATATGAATAAATTATAATGGACAATCATTGGAAAATTTATATTCAAATGAAATAAATTTGAACTCCAGCTGAATGGTGAAACACACACACACACACATACACACACACACACACACATACAAAATTACTAAATAATTATAAGTATATAATGACAGTATAAAATTTATTTCAACAATTGATAAATAAAAATTTTGGTTTAAAATCTGTATTCATGCCCAGTTGATATGAATAAATTATAACCGACAATCATTGGAAAATTTATATTCAAATGAAATAAATTTGAACTCCAGCTGAATGTTGAAACACACACACACACACATACACACATGAATTACTAAACAATTATAAGAATATAGTGACAGTATAATATTTATTTCAACAACTGATGAATTAAAATTTTTGTGTCAAATCTGTATTCAATCCAAGTTGATATAAATAAAACATAATGGACAATCACTGGAATATCTATATTGAAATAAAAGAAATTTGAACTCCAGCTAAATGGTGAAACACACACACACACACAAACAAACACACACACACTCACATACACACACACACATTCAAAATTACTAAACAATTATTAGAATATAATGACAGTATAAAATTTATTTTAACAATTGATAAATAAAAATTTTTGTTTCAAATCTGTATTTATGAGAAGTTGATATGAATAAAATATAATGGGCAATCATTGGAAAATTTATATTCAAATGAAATAAATTTGAACTCCAGCTGAATGGCGAAACACACACACACAGAAACACACACACACACACACACACACACACACTCAAAGACACACACCCAAACACACACACACACAAAATTACTAAACAATTCTAAGAATATAATGACAATATAAAATTTATTTCAACAACTGATAAATAAATTATTTTATTGAAATATATATTCCTTCCAAGTTGATATGACTAAAACATAATGGAAAATCATTGGAAATTTTATATTGAAATAAAATAAATTTGAACTGCAGCTGAATGGTGAACCACACACACACACAAACACAGACATACACACACACACACACACACACACACACACACACAGACATACACACACAAACACACAGACATACACACACACAGAGAGACATACACACACACAGAAAGAGAGACTTACACACACACAAAATTACTAAACAATTATAAGAATATAATGACAGTATAAAATTTAGTTCAACAACTGATAAATAAAAAGTTTTTTTTCAAATCTGTATTCAATACAAGTTGACATAAATAAAACATAATATAAAATCATTGGAAAATTTATATTCAAATGAAATAGATTTGAACTCCAGCTGAATGGTGAAACTCACACACACACACACACACACACACACACACACACACACACACACACACACATACAAAATTACTAAACAATTATAAGTATATAATGACAGTATAAAATTTATTTCAACAATTGATAAATAAAAATTTTGGTTTGAAATCTGTATTCATGCCCAGTTGATATGAATAAATTATAACCGACAATCATTGGAAAATTTATATTCAAATGAAATAAATTTGAACTCCAGCTGAATGGTGAAACACACACACACACACAAAACACACACACACAGAGAGAAACACAAACACACAAACATACAAAATTACTAAGCAATTATAAGAATATAATGACAGTATAAAATTTATTTCAACAACTGATAAAAAAATTATTTTTTTGAAATCTGTATTTATTCTAATTTGACATGAATAAAACATAATGGAAAATCATAGGAAAATTTATATTGAAATAAAATGAATTTGAACTCCAGCTGAATGGTGACACACACACACACACACACACACACACACACACACACACACACACACACACACACACACACACACACACACACACACAAACACACACACACACAAACACACACACACACAAAGACACACACACACAAAATTACTAAACAATTATAAGTATATAATGACAGTATAAAATTTATTTCAACAACTAAGAAATAAATGGTTTTTTTCAAATGTGTATCCATTCCAATTTGATATGAATAATACATAATGGAAAATCATTGCAAAATTTATATTGAAATAAAATATATTTGAACTCCAGCTGAAGGGTGAAACACACACTCACACACAAAAAAAAATTACTAAAGAATTATGAGAATATAATGACATAATAAAATTTATTTCAACAATTGATAAATAAAATTTTTTCTTTCAAATCTGTATTCATGCCAAGTTGATATGAATAAAACATTATAGACAATCATTGGAAAATTTATGTTAAAATTAAATAAATTTTAACTCCAGCTGAAGGGTGAAACACACACACACACACAATTGGACACCAAATAAACAGTGAATGAAAGATGCTGTATGGAAAATGAATTTAAAATTCAAGTGAAGTGTTTGATCTCTGTGGTATGAAATAAAATATTTAAAAAATATCAAGCTTACTTTTGAGTATCAATGTCATGAATCCCAATTTCATACCTATATAAATTCATTCTGATCTTCGGCATCAAAAAAATTTTAGAAATAATTATGCCCTGAAAATAAAAAAGAAGAAATCAATAAAATAATCAGGAAAATAGAATTAATAATAAATCATTCATAATATTACAAATTTTTTAATCTAATTAATAAAAATGAGACTCTTTATCCTATTAATAAACGAAACAATTATCATTGGGAAAAATTTTCAAATTCTCACACAAATATTAAAGTATACTGTGAATACAATGACAGTACACATTTTACTGTAATAACTGGAAAATAATAATTTGGGTTGGAAAAGTGTTTTCATTCCAAGTAGAATATGTATATAATATAATCTACACAGAGAGAAAACTTTAAATTGCCATGAAATATATCTGAATTTCAGTTGAAATAAAAACTTAATAAAACTGGGCAACAAATAATGAACGAAAGAAAAGATTCAATGAGCATGTGTGATTTAAAATTCATGTAATGTATTTCAAGTCAGTGGTTTCAAGAAACATGTAAAAAAGAGAATCCAGCTTAAGTTTCAGGATGAATGACATGAAGACAAATATAATATTCAGGGAAATCATTTCTGAAGTTTGGCAGCCCCATAAATTTTACAAATACTTATGTCCTTTATAAAAAAAGAGAAGAAATGCATATAGATATCAACGATAAAAAATTAAAAACAAAAGAGAAAACTGATTAGAAAATCGCCCCCCCTTACTAATAAAAATGACACTCTTCATGATTTAAAAAAATTGAACTAATAATCATTTGGAAATATTTTCTTCCAGATACTCAAAATTACTAAACAATTATAAGAATATAATGACAGTATAAAATATACTTCAACAACTGAGGAATATTTTTTTTTTCAAATCTGTATTTATTCCAATTCGATATGAATAAAACATAATGGAAAATCATTAAAAAATTTATATTCAAATAAAATAAATTTGAACTCCAGCTGAATGGTGAAACACAACCGCACACATAAGAAAAAAAATTATTAAACAATTATAAGAATATTATGACAGTATAAAATTTATTTCAACAACTGATAAATTAAAATTTTTGTTTCAAATCTGTATTCATTCCAAGTTGATATGAATAAATTATAATGGACAATCATCGAAAAATTTATATTCAAATGAAATAAATTTGAACTCAAGCTGAATGGTGAAACACACACACATAGAACACACACACACACACACAGAACACACACACACACACACACAAAATTATTAGACAATTATAAGTATATAATGGCAGCATTAAATTTATTTTAACAACTGATAAATAAATTTTTGTTTTCAAATATATATTCATTCCAAGTTCATATGAATAAAACGTAATGGACAAACATTGGAAAATTTATATTGAAATAAAATAAATTTGAACTCCAGCTGAATGGTGAAACACATACACACACACACACACACACGAAAAAAAAATTACTAAACAATTATAAGAATATAATGACAGTATAAAATTTATTTCAACAACTGATAAATTAAAATTTTTGTGTCAAATCTGTATTCATTCCAAGTTGATATGAATAAAACATAATGGACAATCATTGGAAAATTGTCCATTATGTTTTATTCATATCAACTTATAAATATCTAGCTGGAGTTCAAATGAAATAAATTTGAACTCGAGCTGAATGGTGAAACACACACACACACACACACAAACACACACACACAAAATTACTAAACAATTATAAGAATATAATGACAGTATAAAATTTATTTCAACAACTGATGAATGAATTATTTTATTCAAGTATGTATTCATACAAAGTTGATATTAATAAAACATAATGGAAAATCATTGGAAAATTTTTATTCAAATGAAATAAATTTGGACTCCAGCTGAATGGTTAAACACAAACACACACACACATACACAGAAAGAAAGATACATACAAAGACACACACACAAACACACACACACAAACACACACACACAAACACACACACACAAAGACACACACACACATACAAAATTACTAAACAATTATAAGAATATAATGACAGTATAAAATTTATTTCAACAACTGATAAATATTTTTTTTTTTCAAATCTGTATTCATTCCAAGTTTATATGAATAAAGCATAATGGAAAAAAACATAATTGGAAAATTTATATTGAAATAAATTAAATTTGAACTCCAGCTGAATGGTGAAACACACACACACACATACAGACATACACACACACACACACACACACTTACATGCACAAACACACACACAAAATTACTAAACAATTATGAAAATATAATGACAGTATAAAATTTATTTCAAAAATTGATAAATAAAATTTTTTGTTTCAAATCTATATTCATTCTAAGTTGATATGAATAAAACATAATAGACAATCATTGGAAAATTTATGTTGAAATTAAATAAATTTTAACTCCAGCTGAAGGGTGAAACACACAAACACACACACACAATTGGACACCAAATAAACAGTGAATGAAAGATGCTGTATGGAAAATGAATTTAAAATTCAAGTGAAGTGTTTGATCTCTGTGGTATGAAATAAAATATTTAAAAAATATCAAGCTTACTTTTGAGTATCACATCATGAATCTCAATTTCATATCTATATAAATTCATTCTGATCTTCGGCATCAAAAAAATTTTAGAAATAATTATGCCCTGAAAATAAAAAAGAAGAAACAATAAAATAATCAGGAAAATAGAATTAATAATAAATCATTCATAATATTACAAATTTTTTAATCTAATTAATAAAAATGAGACTCTTTATCCTATTAATAAACGAAACAATTATCATTGGGAAAAATTTTCAAATTTTCACACAAATATTAAAGTATACTGTGAATACAATGACAGTACACATTTTACTGAAATAACTGGAAAATAATAATTTGGGTTGGAAAAGTGTTTTCATTCCAAGTAGAATATGTATATAATATAATCTACACAGAGAGAAAACTTTAAATTACAATGAAATATATCTGAACTTCAGTTGAAATTAAAACTTAATAAGACTGGGCAACAAATTATGAATGAAAGAAAAGATTCAATGAGCATGTGTGATTTAAAATTCATGTAAAGTATTTCAAGTCTGTGGTTTCAAGAAACATGTCAAAAAAAAGAATCCAGCTTAAGTTTCAGGATGAATGACATGAAGACAAATACAATATTTAGGGAAATCATTTCTGAAGTTTGGCAGCCCCATAAATTTTACAAATACTTATGCCCTTTATAAAAAAAGAGAAGAAATGCATATAGATATCAGCGATAAATAATTAAAAAGAAAACACAAAACTGATTAGAAAATCACCCCCCCCCACTTACTAATAAAAATGATACTCTTCATGCTTTAAAAAAATTGAACTAATAATCATTTGAAAATATTTTCTTCCATATACTCAAAATTACTAAAATATTATAAGAATATAATGACAGTATAAAATATATTTCAACAAGTGATAAATAAATTGTTTTTTTCAAATCTGTATTCATTCCAATTTGATATGAATAAAACTTAATTTAAAATCATAGGAACATTTATATTGAAATAAAATAAATTTGAACTACAGCTGAATGGTAAAACAACTGATAAATAAAAACAACTGATAAATAGAAAATTATTTTAAAATCTGTACTCAATCCAAGATGATATAAATAAAACATAATATAAAATCATTGGAAAATTTATATTGAAAGAAATTATATTTGAACTCTACCTGAATGGTGAAACACACACACACACACAAAATTACTAAACAATTATAAGAATATAATGACAGTATAAAATTTATTTCAACAACTGATTAATAAAAAGTTTTTTTTTCAAATCTGTATTCAATCCAAGTTGATATAAAAAAACATAATATAAAATCATTGGAAAATTTAGATTGAAGTAAAGTAAATTTGAATACCAGCTGAATAGTGAAACACACACACACACACAGACAGACACACAAACACACACACACACACACACACACACACAGACAGACACACAAACACACACACACAGACACACACACAGAGAGAGAGATAGAGAGACACACACACACACAGAGAGAGAGAGATAGAGAGACACACACACACACACACAAAATTACTAAACAATTATAAGAATATAATGACAGTATAAAATTTCTTTCAACAACTGATAAATAAAAAATTATTTTAAAATCTGTATTCAATCCAAGATGATATAAATAAAACATAATATAAAATCATTGGAAAATTTATATTGAAAGAAATTATATTTGAACTCTACCTGAATGGTGAAACACACACACACACACAAAATTACTAAACAATTATAAGAATATAATGACAGTATAAAATTTATTTCAACAACTGATTAATAAAAAGTTTTTTTTTCAAATCTGTATTCAATCCAAGTTGATATAAAAAAACATAATATAAAATTATTGGAAAATTTAGATTGAAGTAAAGTCAATTTGAACTCCAACTGAATGGAGAAACACACACACACACAAACACACACAAAATTACTAAACAATTCTAAGAATATAATGACAATATAAAATTTATTTCAACAACTGATGAAAAAATTATTATTTTATTGAAATATGTATTCATTCCAAGTTGATATAACTAAAACATAATGGAAAATCATTGGAAGTTTTATATTTATATAAAATAAATTTGAACTTCAGCTGAATGGTGAATCACACACACACACACACAGACATACACACACATAGAGACATACACACACACACACACACACAGAGATACCCACACACACACAGACAGACACACACACACGCACACAGACATACACACACAGACACAAAATTACTAAACAATTATAAGAAAATAATGACAGTATAACATTTATTTCAACAACAGATAAATAAAAAGTTTTTTTCAAATGTGTATTCAATCCAAGTTGATATAAGTAAAACATAACGGACAATCATTTTAATATCTATATTGAAATAAAATAAATTTGAACTCTAGCTAAATGGTGAAACACACACACACACACACACACACAAACACACTCACATACACACACACACATATAAAATTACTAAACAATTATAAGTATATAATGACAATATAAAATTTATTTCAATTTATTTTATTCAACTCCAGCTGAATGGTGAAACACACACACAAACACACAAAGACACACACACACACAAACACACACACAAACACACTCACACACACACACTCACATACACATACATATAAAATTACTAAACAATTATAAGAATATAATGACAGTATAAAATTTATTTCAATTTATTTTATTCAACTCCAGCTGAATGGTGAAACACACACACAAACACACAAAGACACACACACACACAGAACAAACGCCGTCTCATACCCCCGTATCCGTGACCATTCTGGTCACTGAACGGTTTGGTAGGCATGTTACGGGAATTTTATTTAATTAACAAAATATTTACAGTAGGAAAACGAAACAAAAATAACTATTTACAAAATTTACAATCATATAAAAAATCATATTATGATGAGACCGTTTACATACTTTTTCAACTTAGAATTATAATTTGTAATAATTAACTTAGAAATATAATGCAGATTGGGAGATAAAATTTGTAAAAATATACATATAATCTGCGTTCACATTTTTTATGTTATAGTAGATCAAGATGCAGTTTTAAAAAAATCAGATGGAAAATGATTTGAGAAATGGAAATGTACACAAAGACACACACACACACAAAGACACACACACACAAAAACACACACACAAACACAAAAATTACTAAACAATTCTAAGAATATAATGACAATATAAAATTTATTTCAACAACTGATGAATAAATTATTTTATTCAAATATGTATTCATTCCAAGTTGATATGACTAAAACATAATGGAAAATCATTGGAAAATTTATATAGAAATAAAATAAATTTGAACTTCAACTGAATGGTGAAACACACACACACACACACACACACACACACACACACACACACACACACACACACACACACACACACACACACACACACACACACATACAAAAACACACACACACAAAATTACTAAACAATTATAAGAATATAATGACAGTAAAAAATTTAATTCAATAACTGATAAATAAAAAGTTTTTTTTTTTCAAATCTGTATTCAATCCAAGTTCATATAAATAAAACATAATATAAAATCATTGGAAAATTTATATTGAAAGAAAATAAATTTGAATTCCAACTGAATGGTGAAACACACACACACGCACACACACACATACACACACACACAGATACACACACACAAACACACAAAATTACTAAACAATTATAAGAATATAATGACAGTATAAAATTTATTTCAACAACTGATAAATAAAAATTTTTGTTTCAAATCTGTATTCATGCCAAGTTGATATGAATAAAACATAACGGACAATCGTTGGAAAATTTATATTGAAATAAAATAAATTTGAAATTCAGCTCAATGATGAAAAACACATACACACATTTATTTTATTTCTATATAAATTTTCCAATGATTTTCCATTATGTGTTAGTCATATCAACTTGGAATGAATACATATTTGAATAAAATAATTTATTCATCAGTTGTTGAAATAAATTGTATATTGTCATTATATTCTTAGAATTGTTTAGTAATTTTTGTGTTTGTGTGTGTCTGTCTTTGTGTGTTTGTGTGTGTGTTTCACCATTCAGTTGGAGTTCAAATTTATTTTCTTTCAATATAAATTTTCCAATGATTTTATATTATGTTTTATTTATATCAACTTGGATTGAATACAGATTTGAAAAAAAAACTTTTTATTTATCAGTTATTGAAATAAATTTTTTACTGTCATTATATTCTTATAATTGTTTAGTAATTTTGTGTGTGTGTGTATTTGTATGTGTGTGTGTGTTTTACCATTCAGTTGGAGTTCAAATTTATTTTCTTTCAATATATTCCAAATTATATTGAAATATAAGATAAAAATAATTATATACAATTATAAGAATATAACGACAGTATAAAATTTATTTCAACAACTGATAAATTAAAATTTTTGTGTCAAATCTGTGTTTCTGAGAAGTTGATATGAATAAAATATAATAGACAATCATTGGAATATCTATATTGAAATAAAAGAAATTTGAACTCCAGCTAAATGGTGAAACACACACACACACATACAAAATTACTAAACAATTATAAGAATATAATGACAGTATAAAATTTATTTCAACAATTGATAAATAAAAATTTTTGTTTCAAATCTGTGTTTCTGAGAAGTTGATATGAATAAAATATAATGGACAATCATTGGAAAATTTATATTCAAATGAAATAAATTTGAACTCCAGCTGAATGGCGAAACACACACACACACACACACACTCAAAGACACACACACAAACACACACAAAATTACTAAACAATTCTAAGAATATAATGACAATATGAAATTTATTTCAACAACTGATGAATAAATTACTTTATTGAAATATGTATTCATTCCAAGTTGATATGACTAAAACATAATGGAAAATCATTGGAAATTTTATATTGAAATAAAATAAATTTGAACTGCAGCTGAATGGTGAACCACACACACTCAAACACAGACAGACATACACACACACACACACAGACATACACACACACACACACACAGACATACACACACAAACACACAGACATACACACACACACAGAGAGAGACTTACACACACACACACAAAATTACTAAACAATTATAAGAATATAATGACAGTATAAAATTTAGTTCAACAACTGATAAATAAAAAGTTTTTTTACAAATCTGTATTAAATCCAAGTTGATATAAATAAAACATAATATAAAATCATTGGAAAATTTATATTGAAAGAAAATAAATTTGAACTCCAACTGAATGGTGAAACACACACACACACACACACACATACACATAAAAATACACACACACACACAAAATTATTAAACAATTATAAGAATATAATGACAGTAAAAATTTATTTCAATAACTGATAAATAAAAAGTTTTTTTTGAAATCTGTATTCAATCCAAGTTGATATAAATATAACATAATATAAAATCATTGGAAAATTTATATTGAAATAAAATAAATTTGAAATCCAGCTCAATGATGAAACACACACACACACACACACACAAACACACACAAACACATACACACACACATACACTCAGGAATTACTAAACAATTATAAGAATATAATGACAGTACAAAATTTATTTCAACAACTGATGAATAATTTCTTTTTTAGATCTGTATATATTCGAAGTTGATATGAATAAAACATAATGGAAAATCATTGGAAAATTTAGAATGAAATAAAATAAATGGTGAAACACACACACACACACACACACACAAACTTACTAAACAATTATAATAATATAATGAAAGTATAAAATTTATTTCAACAACTGATAAATAAAAATTTTTGTTTCAAATCTGTATTCATGCAAAGTTGATATGAATAAAACATAATGGACAATCATTGGAATATTTATATTGAAATAAAATAAATTTGAATTCCAGCTGAATGGTGAAACACACACACACACACACACACACAAAGACATGCACAGACAAAATTACTAAACAATTATAAGAATATAATGAAAGTATAAAATTTATTTCAACAACTGATGAATAAAAAATTTTGTTTCAACTCTGTATTCATTCCAAGTTGATATGACTAAAACATAATAGATAATCATTGGAAAATTTATATTGAAATAAAATAAATTTGATCTCCAGCTGAATGTTGAAACACACACGCACACACATACACATACACAAACACACACACAAAACATTTAAAATTACTAAGCAATTATAAGAATATAATGAGAATATAAAATTTAATTCAACAACTGATAAATAAATTGTTTTTTTCAAATCTGTATTCATTCCAATTTGATATGAATAAAACATAATGGATAATCATTGGAAAATTTATATTGAAATAAAATAAATTTGAACTCCAGCTGAATGGTGAAACACACACACACATGCACGCACACACACATACACATACACACACACATGCACATACACACACACATACACATACACACACACACACAAACACACACAAACATACACACACATACACATACACATACGGACACACACACAAACAGACACACTCAAATATACAAAATTACTAAACAATTATAAGAATATAATGACAGTAAAAAGTTTATTTCAACAACTGATAAATAATTTTTTTTTTCAGATCTGTATACATTCGAAGTTGATATGAATAAAACATAATGGAAAATCATTGAAAAATTTATATTGAAATAAAATAAATTTGAACTCCAGCTGAATGGTGAAACACACATACACACACACACATACGTACACACACAAACACATACGTACACACACACAAACACACACACACAAAATTACTAAGCAATTATAAAAATATAATGACAGTATAAGATTTATTTCAACAACTGATAAATAAAAATATTTGTTTCAAATCTGCGTTCATGCCAAGTTGATATGAATAAAACATAATGGACAATCATTGGAAAATTTATATTGAAATCAAATAAATTTGAATTCCAGCAGAATGGTGAAACATACACACACACACATACATACACACACAAACACACACACACAAATATACAAAATTACTAAACAACTATGAGAATATAATGACAGTATAAAATTTATTTCAACAACTAAGAAATAAATTGTTTTTTTCAAATCTGTATTCATTCCAAGTTGATATGAGTAAAACATAATGGAAAATCATTGGAAAATTTATATTCAAAGAAAATAAATTTGAACTCCAACTGAATGGTGAAAGAGACACACACACACACACACAAACACACACATACACACAAAATAACAAATAATTATAAGAATATAATGACAGTGTAAAATTTATTTCAACAACTGATGAATAATTTTTTTTTTTTCAGATCTGTATTCATTCCAAGTTTATATGAATAAAACATAATGGAAAATCATTGGAAAATTTATATTGAAAGAAAATAAATTTGAACTCCATCTGAATGGTGGAATAAACACACATGTCTTAAGTGTTAAGACTAGTTAACTAAAAATTTACACATCGAATCCCATTCTCAGTTTTTCGAAATGCAGATTAATTATTAAGTTCAGCAGAGAGAGAGCAGATTTCATTCTGCATTGATATTAGTATGTAGCAGAGATTTTAGATATAATTAAAAATCAAATGTACTAATAACTCATCATACTTTTCTTGATATGCCAAAAAATTAAACTTTTCATTTTCAAATACCTTATATCCTAAAAAAGCAATATTTTCTGTTTTTAATTTTATAAAAAGGTTGAGAAAAGTATATACTGGAATGAGAAACATAATCAGTCTTAATAACACATAGAAGTGTTCGAATTTTTGAAATCAAAAGAAATATTCATAGAAGTATTTTTTTAATACAAACATTTTAAATGAACGGTACAATTAGAAGTAAAATATTAAAATGAGAATAATAAGATCTAATATAAAGCATAGAGAATGAAAAATACATATAGAAAGTGGCAAGAAGCAAAAAACATTGATTTTATACCATAAGTTCATGATTTGTTGTATCAAGACACATTTCTTGAATTCAAGGACAAAGGACCAATTTATAATTCATGTTACTTTTTCTGATCCCTTACATTAAAACACATTTAAATATGAACACAAAGTGGTAATTAAATGAAAAAAATTCAAAATATGAAAGACAAACAAAAATATACACACCTGATTAATATCTTAAAATTTGTATATCTCCTTCTTTGCATTTAAACCAAGTCACTTTCAAAACTTTTTATACCTATACAAAGAAAGTAAAAACTGTTTAAATTCAAGATGCAGTATTGTGAAAGAAATGTAAAAGACATACACATCAGGACATAAATAATTATTTTTTAAAAATTCAGAGAATTCAAAATTTACACATCAAATCCCATTCTCAGTTTTCCGAAATGCAGATTAATTATTAAGTTCATCAGAGAAAAAGCAGATTTTATTCTGCATTGACATTTGTATTTAGCAGAGATTTTAGATATAGTTAAAATTCAAATGTTGTAACAACTCATCATGCTTTTCTTGATATGCCAAAGAAATAAACTTTACATTTTTAAATACCTTATATCCTAAAAAAGCGATATTTTCAGTTTTTAATTTTATAAAAAGGTTGAGAAAAGTATATATTGGAATGAGAAACATAATCAGACTTAATAACACTTAGAAATGTTCGAATATTTGAAATCAAAATAAATAGCCTTAGAAGACTTTTCTTTAATGCAAACATTTTAAGTGAACGGTACAATTAGAAGTAAAATATTAAAATGAGAATAATGAGATCTAATATACAAGCATAAAGAATGAAAAATACATATAGAAAGTGTCAAGAAGCAAAACACGTTGATTTTATATCATAAGTTCATGATTTGTTGTATCAAGACACATTTCTCGAATTCAAGGACAAAGAACCAATTTATAATTCATGTTACTTTTTTCTTATCCCTTACATTATAACACATTTCAATATGAACACAAAATGGTAATGAAATAATAAAAACTTGAAAATATGAAAGACAAAGACAGAATACCAAAAACAGAAGTGATAAGTCAAAGCAAGTACTCTAATTTGAAATTCATGTTAATTATTTCTGATTTCTGACATAAGAAAACATTTAAAATTAACAACGTTTCGATTAAACAAAAGATATCATAAAAAAGCCTAAGAGAACCAAAAATATATGGGCTGCATAAATGTGACCAGAAAATGAAATTGAAAAAGAAATAATAATGAAGTACAATTAACCGATATTGATGCCTATAATGAGAAACAGTAACTAAATATAAATAGTTGCTACAGTATTTGAATAGAAATATTTATATATATATTTAAAAAAAACCGTTTGCATATAAATAAATTTTAAAATTCAATCAAAGCTTAGAAATATATACAGTAGACTCCCGATTATCCGCGTCTGCCGCACAAAGTTTTTTTTTGACTGATTTCTTCAAAAAGGTGTAGTTTTACAGTTATGCTTTTGTAATTACATAATACATTACAGTATTAAAACTGTGCATATGTATTAATTTTTCTGTGTATCCTTGACGCCTCTCGTAAGTACAAAACACTTTTCTGTTTTCATTAACAAAATGCATTTTAGGTTAGTTTTGAGTGATATTCTAAAATATTAAGCGTTAGTTAAACATTTCCTGCTGTTTATTTTACGTTTTATTGTACATAAAACGATTTTTCAACGTTGGAATGACTGTTTTCTCTTTTGCTATACCCGTTTTTAGCTTTTTTCGGATTAACCGCGATTTTTGTTATCCGCGGCGGCCGCGCCACCCAATTCCGCGGATAATAGGGAGTGTACTGTACACATATATACATAAAAAAATTAATGGGACATTCAGAGGGTAAAAGTAGTAGCAAAAAAATAAATAAAATAAAGAATAAAGTAAAAAAAAAAAACTGAATATGGTATAAAATCAAAAGTAACAAAAATGCTTTCGCGCCATTTCTTGTATCTTAGACACATTTTAACACTTACTGAAATTTTTGAATGTAAACAAAAATAATTGAAAAGAGAGAATGCATGTAATAATAACGTTTCGCTTTAAAAAAAGAAGGGAAAAAGTATGACCAAATCTAGATTTTAAAATAATAAAATTCAAGGCAGATACGATAGGGAAAACAAGCAATCATTTAGCATTTTTACTGATATTTGGTTTAAGATCATAATTTTGACCTTAAAAGAAAACATTATTCAAGAATTACAATTTTCCAAAAGAATTCCAAAAATTATCATTAATTTTCTAAGAAGTTATTTGCCTTTGCATGTGACTCCTTGAAAGGCTCGTGATCTACATGAAATGAATTAATAACCATTTACAAATTAGGTTTACTTTATTTTAACAAAAATAAAATTAAATATATAGATATTGGTGAGCATTTGAAACTAACATCGGAAATGAAATGAAAAAATAGGGAAAATATGCATACATTCATATGGCATTCAGAAATCAAACAATTCTGTATTTCGAAAACGCTTACGAAAACGATCGGTTCTTCGCTACGTTAATCAAAACTCAGTCCAATATCGAAGAACTCATCTTTAAGTCCCCAACCTTAATGGCAATCGATAGCCATAATTTTGTCTAACGTACTCTATTTTGAAAGAAATACTAAGCAAATCCAATCTTAATATCACTGAGATATTACTAAGATAAAATTTATAACTGCCATAAAGGCAACTTGCCCATCTTTGCTAGAAATAAAAATAATTTGAAAATGTATACAAATAATATTTTATTTTTTCAGTTTTACTTCGCTATCTTGAAATGAATATATTTCACCACAAATGTCTTACACTTTTTTTTAATCATCGCTTTGGACTAAGTATATATGTTTAAATTTACTCATTATTATTTTTTTTTCCTTTACGGGCGGTGCATGATGATACCGAGTAAGTTTGTGAATCCGATATTTTATATGGGAATCATTCTTTACATTTGAAATTTCTTGTTCGTTCATTTTAGCATTTCTTTAAGTTGCGGAGACAAACTTCACAATAAATTATTAGTGTTTATAAGAACCTTATATCTATGAAAAAGGATAACGACCTTTGTTGTCTTTTCCCATATTTCACCAACTACTAAGAATATGAGGGTAGTCCGGTGTCTCCTTAGGTCCCGATTAAACATTTAGAGGTCCTTAAGATAATGTAAGTTTTTTGGGCTTTTTTTTTTTTTTTTTTTTTGGCAAAATTGAACTTTCTGAAAAGATAAGAGATTAGACCTTCCTAAATGAAATCGAGTAATTTTTATTATCTTTATTATTTTTGTGAACAGTTTTATGTAGCAAATTATCATAATCTGACAAAACATTTTATTATGGGGTCCTTTAAAGAGATGTTTTTATATCTCTCATAAAAAGTATTTTGTGAAGGGTCCGAACAGAATATTAGATCTCATTTTTTTGTATTTAATCGTTTCTTTCTGATTGTACCATTCACATAAAGTGTCTCGCTGAGAGAAAATATTGCTAAGACAGTTGGACTATCGGTTTTCCTTTAAAATTTTGGATCGTTCCTCTGTTATATTAAGACTGTGTTTCTCATTTTTATACATTCTTTTCTGAGCTTTTCCTTTATAAAACATTGAAAATTTTACCACTTTATGACACTTATCAAATATTTTCAAACGGAAATTGTTTAAATGTCAAACCAAGAAATACATGACCAATTGTTATTGCACTTCCGTTTTAATAATATCTGATATATCTGTTTCATACTGATATTAATGTATTATAAATGTGCCTTTACTCCAAAGAATGCAAGTAGTTTACCTGAATTTAGAAAATCTCAGACTGGGATTTAATGTGTTTATTTTGAATGTTTGAATACTTTTTTATAATTATACATAAAAGTGTTTATGTTTTACATCTCTTTAACAATAATCAATCAATATTTAAACATTTTTTGCTATTTCTTTTTATAGGCCTTAAAAATTAGCAATGGCTCTTTGTCAAGATGTAAAAAAAAAAAAAAAAAAAAAAGTTAAAATAATCTTGTCCCATGAATTAGTTCTCTCTATTTTTATTTTTATTTCTGTTTATGGAGATTTTTTATTTGATCACAATATTAAGTTAATATTTAAATGTGTTCTAATGTAAGGAATTAGAAAACATTCAATGAATTTTAAATTAAATCTCTGTTGATCAATTAAAGTAATCTGTCTTGAAATCTCATGTGATGAACTTAATCGTATGTGGGATAGTATTGTTAGAGGATTTCCACTTTGTATACATGCAAAATTGTTCATTTTAAACAAGTTACTTTTCGTTATTTTTTAAAATTATTATTATTATTTTTGGGGCAATTTTATTTTGATTAAAACACTATTTCTGGTATGGAAAAATTTTCTAACTTCAAATGTTAAGATTATTGGAATGTTATGATCATGGAATCAGTGTTTTTTTTTGTTCCTGCCACTTTCTGTTTGTATTTTCCATTGATTGTTCTGGTTGATGATACTTTTTCCTCTCTTCTAAACAGAATGTTAAATTTCATTTTTCTGTATTTAATAGTTTCTTTCTGATTGTACCACTGACATAAAGTGTCTGTCTGAGAGAAAATATTGCTAAGACAGTTGGACTATCGGTTTTCCTTTAAAATTTTGGATCGTTCCTCTGTTATATTAAGAAAGTCTGTGTTTCTCATATCTATATATTCTTTTCTGAGCTTTTCCTTTATAAAACATTGAAAATTTTGTCACTTTATGACACTCATCAAATACTTTCAAACGGTAATTGTTTGAATGTCAAACCAAGAAATACATGATCAATTGTTATTGCACTTCTGTTTTAATAATATCTGGTATCTCTGTTTCATACTGATATTAATGCATTATAAATGTTCTTTTACTCTGAAGAGTGCAAGTAGTTTACTAGAATTTAGAAAATCTCAGATTGGGATTTAATGTATTTATTTTGAATGTTTGAATACTTTTTTAATTATACATAAAAGTGTTTATGTTTTACATTTCTTTAACAATAATCAATCAATATTTAAACATTTTTTGCTATTTCTTTTTATAAGCATTAAAAATTAGCAATGGCATTTTGTTGAAATGAAAAAAAAAAAAAAAAAGTTAAAATAATCTTGTCACATGAATTAGGTCTGTATATTTTTTATTCTTCTTTCAGTTTAAGAAGATTTTTTATTTGATTACAATATTAAGTTAATATTTAAATGAGTTCTAATGTAAGGAATTAGAAAACATTAAATGAATTTTAAATTAAATCTCTGTTGATCAATTAAAGTAATCTGTCTTGAAATCTCATGTGATGAACTTAATCGTATGTGGGATAGTATTGTTAGAGGATTTAAACTTTGTATATATGCAAAAGTGTTCATTTTAAACAAGTTGCATACGTTTCGTTTTTTTTCTTTCAGTAAGTTGATTCAATTCCGTTGGAAATTTAGTAATGTTTATTTATGTTTATGTATATCAAGCTTTTCTTTTACAGTTGACATTATAATTCATCTTCGTGTCGAAATTTTAAATTAACAAATTTAGTATGACTTACCCTAGAATTTTTTCCGCACCAAATGTTAATTTGTATGTATTAAATTAGACTGAAAGGTATCAACCTATATCTTGCTTATCTAAGTGAAGAATTATGTATTCAATGTCATTAATGCTGCTACACTTATAACAAAATGGATCCTTTTGAAGGTTAAAGTGATTCAAAAGTCTTGGTGCTATAATTGTTTTGATGATTAGTGTGGCCAAAACAAAATCTTTCCTCTGAATTTTGGATTAGGAAGACAGTGCTTGCATGCTTAGATTATCTCCTAAAGAGATGAAATATTATTCCATAGCTATTAATTGTGATATCATGCTACTTTCTGGAGCGACATTCTATTGAAGGTTATTTTCTGTAAATTTCTCAGCTAAACAATCTGTAAGGTCTTTTCAGATTATATTCGAGTTACTAAGTATCCTTAGGAAGGATATTCTTTGAATTAGTTTGGTCAAAATTTGTACTTTGGAATATGTTGAATTGATTTTTAGCGATTGGATGGAGATATTTTTCAAGGATGTATCTCCAGAGTAGTTATCTGTAAGAATCAGACAATTTTTTGCAAGGGCGAGGACTATATCAAGTGCTTTAGTAATGGCTAAACTTTCTGCAGTAAAAAAAAGGAATTTATAAGAGATGTTTGAAATCCAAATTTTTGAATAGAAGAAAAATCGGCAGTTGAAATGTATTGGGAGTGTTTTTTTAATGTATCAGTAGCAATAATAAACTGATCTGGAAAGAAATTCCGAATGCATTCTTTCAAAAAATCATAATTTTTAATCAAAGGGAAATTATTTTGAAATTTAGAATCCGTAAGTAAAATTTCGAAGGGATTAGAGTTAGTCAAGGGGATTTCAGGCTAGGTTTGATTGGAAGATACGTTTAAATTTCTTAGAGTAAACAAAATGGTTATATATATATATATATATATATATATATATATATATATATATATATATATATATATATATATATATATATATATTTAATCGAATTACTCGATTATTCTGGGAGTCTCTGTTAGAAGTGAGGAATGTAAATCATTAGCTATTTGCTTAATGAAGAATTGGGAAACCAGCCGCTTGATTTTTTTTAGAGAGAATTTCCTGTGGAACAGTTTTCAGGAGAACGATATTCGGAGTCCATTTTGGGAGACATAGATCAATTCACAGAGCTATTGTTTGAATAGTGATGCATGCTTTAAATTGACTCTCAGAAAACTTACTGTTTAGGCTAGAAGCATAATAAAATATGCTTAAAATTCTGTTATTTGTAATGTTAATAGTACCTTCAGTTCTGTGGCCATGTTTTTTGATGCAAATATCTTCAGACTATTTATCTTTTCGAGTACATGGTTTATTAGTAATACTAAGTTTTGATTCCTTTTATAGAAAATGCATACCAAGAAATTTAATAATTTCATTCCGTTTTAAAGGGTGTGGAAACGTGTGGATACGATGCAATTTTTTCTTGGACAATTCAGCTATTGCACTTTACTCTGGAGTGATTTCTAATATCCAGTAGTTGCACCACTTTATATGTTTTCCAATGTGTTCTGAATTTTTTTGAAAATAATTTCCCAGGAATGATGGCTACAGAAAACAGAAATATCATCCGCAAAGAGAATACATTCAACCCCTTCCTTTAGGGTTTCATGGAAGTCGTGCATAAAGATGGCAAATAGAATAGATGGAAGTCCACCACACTGAGGTAAGTCTCTGATCAGGATTTAGATATCTGGAAAGTTCTGGGTTGAAGGAAGTTGGACAACCATTTTGCCATGTTTCCTGTTACACTAAGTTGTGAGCATTTAAAACGAAGGCCATTAATATTGACAGAACCATAAGCACTTTTAATATCACGATTTACATCTTCTTCTTCTTCTTTTTTTTGTGTGTGTTGTTGTTGTTCATGAGCTTTTGCGATTTTTGTATGAATGTTATAAATTGAGGTTTAGATATCTCTGAAGGGTATAAAACCACGCAGGCTATTGTAATTTTTTTTTTATTGCAAGTTAAATAATAAGTATTGCATTAAATGAGGATGTGTTCAACGATTTTGCAAAAAACTGAGGTTGGGACGATAGGAAGAAGACTTGGTTTTGTCTTTGTTTGGTTTGGGAATCAGAATGATTAAACAATGTTTCCACTGTTTAAGGATGTCAACCGAATCAAATTGATGTTGAAATAATTTCAAAATAATTTGAAGTTGATTGATCGTTATTGAGATTTTTGAGCCAGATAGTTGGTATGTTGTCAGCTTCAGAGGTAGATTTTTTAGTTTTATAGATTGGTTTCTTAAGTTCCAAAATTTCAATTTTTTGCTGTTAAGGAAGGATTTTATTCTAGAAAAATCCAAGTGAATAGGTTCAATAATTGTATTTTGATAGAAAAGTTAATAGTAAATATTCAATTTTGTGTGCTCGATTACAAATTTAGTGATTGTTTTGTAAAATAATATTGTTGTATTTAGAATTCTGATTTATACGATTCGAAAATTCATTTAGAATTATTATTTTTATTTTATTTTATTTATATTTTTTTTGGATTACAAAATATAGTACAAATTTTTTCCCAATAATCTCTTTTCGCTTTTTTTTTGTGAAAACGGAAGCGACTTACAAATTTGTATGTTTCATATAAGAAAAGAAATGCAAATTCACAAAAATGATTCTGATTTCTTTTTTTTTTTTTTTTTTTTAAATACTTATTGAGCTTTCCATAATTACAGCAAGAAAGATTCTGCCATGGATTCCAATTTGCATTAGTAATGCTGCGATTTAGGGAAATCTAACAGTATAGGAGAGAGGAGAACTGGTTTAACACTGCCATCTGTTGGTAACTGCAGAAAACTCGTAGAGAGCAATTAGAGTCGATGACACCAGTTGTAAGCGCAGTTCTCCAGGATAAGGGAGAAGGGCATGGTGGCTGGGGTAGATAAATGGACCAATCAGCGAGGCGTTTGGGAATCGATGAAGCAGAGGTAGGAGAGGCTGCATTCCCTCCACAGTTTTTTTTCATAGTTGAAAAAAGGTAAACAATCGGAATATTTTCTGCAACATTTTGAGACTAGGCGGTAATTTTTTTCTTTTACTCGCATTTCTTCGGAGTAATTTAATTATTGAAGAACAAAATTTGCTATCTGTAGGAAACTAGCAAAACAGTTTGCTAATCGGAGAAAATGTCTATTCTGCTTCATGTGGATACTGGTATTTGTCAAAATCGATGTTTTAGTCAGAGATTCAATAGGCTATATTTTACAGATAAGCAAATAGTTCATATTGCTCTTTTAAAAATCAATTGATTCTTTTAAATCGACATATATCAGATTGCCAAATCAATGTGATTAGTCGGTAAATGATGATGGTATTAAAACAAATAATTAATGGAAATCAACTGCAAGCAAATTTCTAATCTTAAAGGGAAAAACCGACAAAAAAAAAAGCTGAAAATTTTTTTTTAATACATTATGCCTAATCTTTTAGCAAACAAATGTCATTTTTATTGTATTTAGACTGAAGCAATTTTTTGAGTTGTATAATATATACCAAATAAAGCTAAAAAACAACAACAACAAATTTTTTATTATTAATATTAAAATTGAAAAATAACAGAATTAACCAAACTGCACAAGTTACATAGCGGAAATGTTAAATCAAGAATTTTAAGACTATGCATTATTTTACAGGGATTACAGCTTTCTTGTTTGCTAGACTTGGGATGTGTAGAGGCAGAAAATGTTCATTTAATAGTGGAAAACAAAATTGATACCATATTCTTCAAATTTCTAAAAAAATATATAGGTATTTTACATTTCCTAGAAATTATCAAAAAGGTTCTATTTACAGCCAAACTTGATTAATCGAAAAGATTTTAATTCTTTATGTGTATTGTCGTTCTATAGATTAGATCGTTTGATCTACAGTTGCCAAGTTTCGCATATATATAATTAAAAGAAAAGGAAAAGTTCATCCTGGGGCGCTTTTTCTTTTCAAACTTTAATTAAAATTAATTTCCCACGACTTACGAAAATATTACTGCACAAAAATAAACTTCATGTCGTGTTAAAATTGTAAAATTTTCTTTTTAACTATACCAATTTAATAATCGTGCAAATTTTTCTGAATCTTTTTGCCATTTTTTAAAAAATAGTTTTTTGCTTGATTTTCAACAATAGAAATTCACACCAATTTCATTGTTTCATCAAATATTTATTCACGGGAATTCTTCCATTGTTGAAAGCTAACGAAGAGGGATTCTGTTTCATATCTGTGCAATTTATAAGATGAATGAAAAAGAAAAATGAAGTCACAATATACCGCGAAATTTTGAAGATCGATGAGACGCACACTTACGTTTTTAAGAGCGTTATGTTACAGCAGCATTCAATATCAACAAAACTACAAGAATGTAAATAAAACTTCTTTAATTAACATAATACCGGAACGTCAGATTCCTTTAATCCGTAAAACTGATATGGAACTAGGCAAATTTGCTTGTTTGCCAAACAACGCTCACATTTACAAGAAAAGAATTTTAAAGAGTTCGAATCCATTTCCTTAAATTACAGTTTACATTTTTCCAGAAATTGTTAAGTTGAATTAAATCAAATCCGTACGAAACACGTTATAATGTCATAAGTTTGTCTCCATTAGAAAGGTTCATGTGACACAATGAAGATAAGATACATAAGAGAGATAAAATATCACGACTACAATAAACAATTTGTTAGAATCATGGACATCTAAGACAATTAACTGGAATTGACTATAACCAATATTTTTGACGAATCAGTTAGTTGTCAAAGGCAAAATAAATAAGGCACCAATAAAATTTTGAGTGCGTTACACTGCTAAAAATGTTATATTTCTATTTCAAAATTTGGCTTAACAGAAAATTAAAAGGAAAAAACAAGGTAAATATTCTATTTGAAAGTAATTTCAAATAAGTAATAATTTAGGATAAAGTTTATTTTGAATTAAAAACTTTAAATGAAATTCCAATAAAAAAAATTACAGGATTGCTCTTGCGAGATACACAACATTTGTCAGAGCATGAAAAACATTTTCTTTAAGATACTCTTAAATTAAATAGAATACATTAAAAGTAAATTGTGCACTGATTAATAACTCTTAAAAAAAGTCATTGAAAAGGAAAATGTGCCATTTCAGAGCATAAATATATGAGAACTCCAGACAGAAATGGCAGGTTTAGACATCAAGTGCAACATCATAAAAATTATTTCCGACCTTTCGTATAAAATCACAAGGAAAAAAAATAAATATTCAAGAAAGTTTTTAATATCATTTGCCCAGGAGTGAAACTGATCAGATTATTCATTATTTAATTAAAATAAAATAATAATCATGAACAAATCACACTTTCAGTAATACTGCAATTATAAAACTTTTATGGGAATATAAGAAAGAAAAAAATCATATGTATAGTTTGAAGGTTATTCTAAAGTCAAATTATTATGAATTCAAACAAACTATATAAATGCCTTACAGAGTGTAAAATTTATATTCCATTAAAATATAGACTTAAGTTTATAAAAAATAAATAGATATGGCCTGCCATGAAATACACATCATATCCCTTGGCTTGATACAAACGCTCATCTGATTAGAAGTATTATATGCATACATTTTGTTTTGTATCTGATAAAAAAAGCTGCAGAAAATTGAACTATGATACAAACTTAATATCAAGTAAGAAATAGCTAAGGCTCAAACTAAATTCTGAGAGCTGAGCATCATTGAAAACTTTTTATTTGTATTTGAAAATTTGGATAAAATATACGAAAAATGAAAAACAAGAATAAAAAGTATAAAATTAAAGTAAACATTTTGTCCATAAGAGAGCTCTAGCAAGAAAAATCTAGAAAAAAAATTTACTGTCCTTAATTGTATTGGTAAGAAAGAATAATAATAAAAATAAAAGGTTGCCTTTGCAAAAGATTGCTCCATTGGTTTCTGGACCAAACTCATTTCTTTTACAGAGCAATTAAGCAGGATGGCCTTCACTTCTGCTGTTTGATTTTCCCTGACATTTCTAAGTTTTTAAAGAAATTTCCCTGACTTTTTTCGGATGTATCTAATACCCGCCAAATAATGTTGCTTTATTTTTCTTTATTTATTGCACAATATGTTTTTAACTGTATGTGAAAAGTTGTTTTACTCTTTTAAATAAAATCAATATAAATAAAACTCAATTGCTTTATAGTTTGTGTTAACGTTCTATTAACTTTGTACGTTGGGATTTTCTGTTAATCAACCAAGTACCAGAAATTCGAACTGTGCTTTTTATTTTCGAAAAATAAAATCATGGTAATTTTCGGAAAAGAATGTAAAAGCTTACAATAGAGCCAGTTTTTATGGTGCAAAGGCGTTATCAAGAGTTGATCTTTTAAAACTAACGAAATTATTCAGGGAAAAAGAATAAAAGCATTATTACTTTCTGAAGTTTTTCAATAGAGATATGAGCAAATTTCATGCTTGAAAAAAATGGCACTGTAAATGGAAATCAGAATTTTTCGAGTTGTTAAGAGTAACAAAAAAAAAAAAAAAAAAAAAAAAAAAAATCTTTTTGAAAACACTTTTAAATAAACATTGGGAAAATGCAAAGGAACATTGAAAATTAGAGGTATTTTTGAATCTTCTGATCAAAGCTAATTAATGGTCAAAAATACATGCTAGAGGTTAATAATCAATAAAAGTTTGTTAAAATAGTAATAAAAGGTAATATGTGTGTACTTATTTTCGTAATTTCGCATTAAATATTGAGAACTTTAAAAAGAAGTCATAATTTAAAATTTCCGCTTTCTCAAACGATTTTTCAATTATTTAAGGTGATTAAGGTTTCAATGTTACAAAAATCGATATTATTATGCACTAAAAGTTCTATTCTTCTTTCAGAGTCAGGTCATCGTTAACGGCATTTACCACGATCTTCCGTGGCCGGGCAGATAAAAGTCATGTTTCGTTTTTTTCTCAGAAAACAGCGAAAGGACTTGCTTAGAGAACTAAAAGAACTTGCCGATTTCTCTTTGGTTTTTTATTGTGATGATAAATTAGATTAGAAATTAAAAACATTTCGTCATGTTACTTAATGAGCTAAAATCAGTCACTTGAAAAACAGCTAAAAATATTATCTAAAAGAAACAGTTATTGAAAAGAAAAATGATGATTAAAAGCTCTTATATGAAAAATTTTAAAACTTCCTAACATATTCTATAATTGCAATAGTCATTACATGACCTGTTGACATAATACATCTCAAAAAAATTTCAGAAATCTTCTGGAAAAAAGAGCTTTATGTTTTAGATATTTTATTCATTTTAAAGCTAAATAATGTTTGCATTCTTTTTTAAATTTTGTAAACGGCACGGTAAAATAATAAGGTACACCGGTCTTAACTTGAGTGCTAAAAAATTGATACGCTTGGCATTTATTATTCTTGAAATATCTAAAGAACGAAATCTTATTTTTGAATTTGGGGGATAATGTATACCTTTGTCTTTACTTATAATAAAAATTAATGCGTATTTGTGTGTGTGTTGATGCTCTATAGGTAGACCATTCAATAAAGAGCTACCAAACTTCGCACATCTATATTTTGGAAGGTGATAATCTCCACCTCATAGCGATTTTTCTGAAATTTTAATTGGAATTTTTAATTAAAAATTAAACAAAATTTGGATGTTATTTTTTAACGTCATTTTAAAATTAAATTTTTTTAATTGATTTCAGTTTTTTTGTCATATAACTATTTTTCTATATTTAATCAATCTAAAAAAATATTTTATGCTTATTTTTAATCAAGTATTGTAAGATTTCGAAACGAATATTAATCACATCACCAGCGGTGATCCAAAAACATAAGAATTTTGGATATCAATAACGAATGTTATTGATAAAAGTCATTACTGAATTTGGAGATATTTTCTCTTTTATTTTTCATTCCGAATTACTATCCTGTCCTTAACACAAATCATAATTGACAAAGCAGATTTCAAAAAAGCCAGTGATATATTTACTTAATTCTGGGCAGAATCTGTAAAAGATTGAAATTTATATTTAAAATTCTTTTAACTCGAAGAAAAATGTCAAATTTTACATCGTTTTACGTTAGAAATTTGGTTACATTGTTAACAGTCTAGAAATAGAAGAGTATATCCATTTTTTACGAATTTTAGTAAAAATGACATAAAATAATGAAAATGCTTAGTAAAATGAACAGAAAGGCGTAAAGCTTCTAAAATAGTATTTATTATGTATCTATAAAAATATTTTGCTGAAGAAGCCATTAAGACCAAGTACTGATTATTTCCTTAACTATCCCCCCCTGCTGAAAATTTTGAAAAGTTAAAAAATAAGATGCATCGGAAATTTTGTGATCCTACTTGGTATTTATAATTATAATTGAAGAATCCCATGTCTAATGAGTTAAACCTCAGTTTGAATTTAATGTCTTTAAAAAATGGTGTTATTGTCATTGAATTAACGGTATCTTTTTTATTAAGATTATAGTAACTACATATAGAAATTTTCATGAAGAAATTAATTATTAAAACTTCACTGTTATGCGTATTGTGACATTTTTGGCAATAAATTAAATAAATAATGAAATGTTACTCTAAAAGAAAATTTTCATTGACTATATTTCTTTCCTTCATCATAATATTCTATTACTTGAAGTTGAAAATGTCTGATTTTTTTTCCTCCATATTCAGATAAGCATCTTCCTGAAGAAATTTTCTGATGAAAAACTTCTTACATTAAACATTAAGCATTTTTCACGAATTTCAGATTTTTGAAAAAAGAAGTAAAGGGGAAGAGGCCTATTTGTCAAGAGCAAAATTAATAAGAATCACTTTCAGCATTAAAATACTGTTTCTTATTGTATTCAAGTACCTAATATTTTTTCTTTATTCATTATTTTCAAAGAGAAAAAAAGAAAGTCAAAACTACCTAAAAGATCTAATTAGGAGATTAAATTGTAAATGTAGCTTGACAAAAACACCATATGACATCAATAACTATGCATGCCTTCTGAAGTTTTATCTGTTTCGCTAGTGAGATGGGTCTGCCATTATCGTCTATTTTACTTTTGCTTACTTTCTAGCACTGGGATGACAGCTTTTGTAGCTAAAAATCCCTGAATCCCCCTCTTTCAATCAATCAATTCAATCAATCTTTCTAGCAATGTATTCTTGTGCTTCCTAATTCTACAGCTACATGATTGAAACAAAGAAGCTAAATAAAATGCACCGAACCTTGTCATGGTGTCTTTAGTTATCAAAAATGCATTTAGCCAGGTATGGTAGCATATAGTGTTCCATAACCTCAAACGACAGGAACACCCCAAAATTTATTTAAAGCAATTAGATATATGCTTCCAATTGCAAAGCCTCTTAAATAAGGAACCCAAGAGTGTGAAAATACATTTTCTTCTGCAGTTTTAAAAAATAAAATTGCCCAAAATGAAAAAAAGTAATAACTTTTTCAAAATGAACAACTTCAACATGTATACAAATTTAAATGCTTCTAACAACGCCCTCTTACTCAAGATCCAGTTCATCACTTGTCATATCAAGACAAATTTTTAGAATTCATAACAAAGATCAAATTTAAAATTCATATTAGTTTCTTCTGATTCATTACAATAGAAGACATTTAAAGATTAATAAAACATTGTTATTAAGTGAAAGAAACCTTTAAGAAGAGAGGAAAAATATATCCAGCCGTAATTAATGTGACAAGATAATGTTAACTTTTATTTGAATCTCAGAAAAGATCCATTAATAAATCTTGATGAATTTAAGAAGAAAAAACAATTTTGTTTCCATAGTTATAATAGTATTGATACAGAAACTTAAACCTAAACACTTAGGTGTATGAAAATTATTAAAAAATAATATCACACATTGGAAATACGCATATACGTATCAAATCCCAATTTGACTTTTCCCAAATTCAGATTAACTATTCATATTCATCAGAGTAAGACAACATTCTTATTGCATTAATATTAGTATTAAAAAAAAGGTATTTCGAGAGTAAATAAAACTCTATAGTAATAACATTTATCATACTTTTTGTGGATTTACATAAAAACAATTTCAATTTAAAAATAATTTATGAATGTCATAAAGTGGCAATACTTTTACAGTATTTAAAGAAAAAAAATCACCAGTAAAAATTGTATTGAAATGAGAAACAGCTCTACCTTAATACCACAGAGAAATAATTGGAATTTTTAACTAAAAACAAATAATTTTGCAGTCTTGGAAATATTTCTTTTTAGTCAGAAAATTTAAGTGAATAGAACAATTAGAAGGCAACAAAGAAAAAGGAGATCGAATATTCTAATTGAAAGAGAAAGAAAGTATCATCAAACAGCACAATCAATGAAAAATACAAACAGAAAGTGGCAAGAAGAAGGAAAAAAGTATTTAGCAACATATCTTTCATTTATTCTGGGAAATGTTTTTTAAATTAAATGGAATTAATAGAAGAGAAAGAATGTATTAAATGAAAACCCTTAGCTGAGAAAAGCCAATGAAATAAAGAGCTAACAAAATTCACGAAATAAGAAAAGCAATGTCGGAAATGGAATGACAAGATAGGGGGTAAAATTTAATATTTATATTTATTATTTCTATTACTGGTATCAAATCGTATGTTACAAAGAAATCGAACTTATCGACTGAAGGGGGAAAAAAATATTTTCAAATTATTATTAAAATAATAAGAGGCAAGCCTTAAGTTTAAACATAATATGTTTTCAGTATTCTTATCATTATATTACTTTTGTGTGCATATAGAGTCAATACAAATATTAATTGAGTACTAGGAAAATACACACACAGAGGCTTCAAGACTACTTTCTAAATTTAAGCAATTAGACACATACTTCCAATTGCAAAGCCTCTCAAATAAAGTGCAAGAGTGTATGAGCATATTTTTCATCTTTATAGGTTGAAAATATAAAGATACAAAAATGAAAACATACATGGCCCGAATAATAAAATAAAGCAAATGAGAAATTTTTTTTTTTACTTACATTCCTCTATACACAAAGAAGGTTTCATTTTTCTGTCATTAAAACATGTTGAGAAAGATGTAAATTCATTGACTAAGACCAAATCTCAGCTGGTGTTTTAATAAAAATAAAATTGTCCAAACTGGAAAAAGCAAACAAAAATAATGTCTTCAAAATGAACACCTTCGACATGTACACAAAGCTATGAACTTCTAACAATATACTCTTACATACGATCCAATTCATCACTTGTAATATCAAGACAAATATCTTCAATTCATCAACAAATATCTAATTAAAAATTTGTATTCATTTCTTATGATTCCTTACATTAGAACACATTTAAAAATTAACAGAACGCTGTTACTTAATTAAAAAAATATTCAAAAAAAAAAAAAAGGAGAAACAAACATATGCAGGGCTAATTAATGTGACAAACATTACACATACTGTACATTTAATTGCATACCATGTTTTAAGAATGAATGATATACAATTCAACCTCGTTAAGACGAATTCCAAGAGAACATCAAAATTCGTATTAACAATAATATAGAAGAAATGGAAAAATAAATAAAAAACCCTGATAGAACATACAATGCAACATCACAAAAATACTTTAATGAAATTTTACTGCAATTTCACGTTTCAACTTTAAAATATTGCATTGTAGGTGTTTGCTTTATATATTTATCACGGTATTCTCTAAAATACAACTGTATATGATAGATACAATTTAAGCATGTAGAAGAATTTTCACGTTCAAGTAAAAAGCGATGAACATTACCTAAAGTGGTTGCAGCTTGCAACAAAATTGGTATTCTTATACCATTGATTTCAGCATCAGATTCTGAATTATTTTCTTCCACCTTATCATTTTCCTTATTCCTTATTGAATTAAAATAAAAATCACTCAGTTCTAATGTGAAAGTATCACCAACCATATTCACCAGAGACGGCCTTCTCTATGAAGGAGCCCAGGTGCAAGAAACCATTAGGGGTCTGAATTTTTGGCAAAGTAATATATATATATATATATATATATATATATATATATATATATATATATATATAGGAAAAAACAAAAATCAAATAAAAATTAAACCAAAAAAATTATTAAAAAATATTAAAAAAGAATCCGGCCTGAAGACTTTTTCAAGGGTCACCCTCAGGCAGGGATTCAAATAAAGGGATTTTTTCTGTGAGGACATACAGACATTAAAGTCTTCAGGCCGGATTCTTTTTTAATATTTTTTAATAATTTTTTGGTTTAATTTTTATTTGATTTTTGTTTTTTCCTATTAACTTGATTCTAATACTTTTGTATCAAATCATCTGTGTTTTAGAAGTAGCTGCAATTGCGCTCTCTAAATACTATGAAGTTCCTTTTTGGTTTTAGTTTAAATAGGTAATAAATTTTAGTTGCGATTTCGAAACTGTTTTGTTTCGTTTTCATTTTAGTTTCGTTTTCAAACTTTTTCTTACTTTAGATTGGTTACTTATATATATATATATATATATATATATATATATATATATATATATATATACAAATACGAACACATCAATATGTGCATCTTTTTCTATTGCATCTTTATTGAATGCGTAATTTTGTTTTTGCTATTAATTACTTCAGGAAAATCACAATTTTTTGCAATTTCTGTTTCGATGCTTTGTATAGCAAGTGCATTTAAGCGTTATGCACACATGCTTGACAGTAGACAATTCTTTATTAGTTTTAACTTGATGAAAGAGCGCTCAGCATTTATTATAACCGGCAATGTAAAGAAAAGTTTTAACACAGTTAACACATTTAGAAATAAATCATTATAATTATTAATTATATATATTGCAAATTGAGTTGAGCGTTATTTACATCCCTTTCATTCAAAATCAAATACCACAGCAAAACAATTATTTGGATTAGGGTTTCATCTACATCGTTACAAAACATTTCATGGTTTTTGGAACATTTTTCTAATACAAGTTTTTCTAAATCTTTTATATCACGGATTAATTTGAAATAATTTAAAACCTATTTTCTATCGGTACAATAACAGTCAGTTACAGAGTTAAAAAATAACATCTAAATTCCTCAACCGGGTTTTCTATAATTTCATCTTCTGCTCATTCGAAATATAATTTTTCTGTTTCTTAAATTCGTTTCTCAGTAAATTTTTCTGAAAAATTTAAACTACGTGCTATCGCTTGATATGCCAATTTATGATTCTTGCTACTTTTTTCTGCTCCCCTACATTAGAACACATTTAAATATAAACAAAAACTGGTAATTAAAATCAAAAGAACTTAAAAATATGAAAGTCGAACAAAAATATACACACCTGATTAATGTCTTTCGTTTAGTTGCATTTCAACCAAGCCCCTTTCATAACTTTTTATACCTAAAAAAGGAGATGCAAAAAATGTTTAAATTCAACTTGCAGTACTGCTATAGAAATGTAGAACACAAACACATTAGGCCATAAATAATTATTTTTAAAAATTCATACAATTAAAAATTTACAAATAAAATCCCATTCTCAATTTTTCGAAATACAGATTAATTATTAAGTTCATCAGAGGGAAAGAAGATTTCATTCCGTATTTACATAAGTATGTAGCAGAGATCCAATATTTGAAATCAAAAGAAATAGTCTTAGAAGTATTTTCTTTAATACAAACATTTTAAGTGAACGGTACAATTAGAAGTAAAATATCAAAAAGAGAATAATGAGATCGTATATTCTGCTGCATCAGCATCAAGCATAAAGAATGAAAAATACAAACAGAAAGTGGCAAGAAGGAAAAAACATTGATTTTATGCCATAAATTCATGATTTGTTGTATCAAGACACATTTCTCGAATTCAAGGTCAAAGGACCAATTTATAATTCATGTTAAATTTTTCTGATCCCTCACATTAGAACACATTTAAACATGAACACAAAGTGGTAATTAAAGAAAAAAACTTGAAAATATGAAAGACATACAAAAATATACACACCTGATTAATGTCTTAAGATTAGTTTAGCAACTTCTTTGCATGTGAACCAAGTCCCTATCGTAACTTTTTATACCTATAAAAGGAAAGCAAAAAATGTTTAAATTCAACATGCTGTATTGTTAAAGAAATGTAAAACACATACACATCAGGACATAAATAATTATTTTTAAAAATTCAGAGAATTAAATATTTTCAGATCAAATCCCATTCTCAGTGTTTCGAAATCCAGATTAATTATTAATTCATCAGATAGAAAGCAGATTTTATTCTGCATTGATATTAGTATGTAGCAGAGATTTTAGATATAATTAAAATTCAAATGTAGTAACAACTGATCATACTTTTCTTGATATGCCCAAAAAATAAACTTCACATTTTCAAATACCTTATATCCTAAAAAAGCAATATTTTCAGTTTTTAATTTTATAAACAGGCTGAGAAAAGTATATACTGGAATGAGAAACATAATCAGTATTAATTACACTTAGAAATGTTGGAATATTTGAAATAAAAAAAAAATAGTCCTAGAAGTATTTTCTTCAATACAAACATATCAAGTGAATGGTAGAATTAAAAGTAAAATATCGCAAAGATTATAAGGAGATCGCATATTCTGTTACGGCAGCAACAAGCATAAAAAATAAAAAATACAAATAGAAAGTGGAAAGAAGGAAAAAACATTGATTTTATGCTATAAATTCATGATTTGTTGTATCTAGACACATTTCTCGAATTGAAGGGCAAAGAGCCAATTTATAATTCATGTTACTTTTTTCTGATCCCTTACATTAGAACACATTTAAATATGAATACAAAGTGGCAATTAATTAAAAAATAAATTGAAAATATGAAAGACAGACAAAAATATACACACCTGATTAACGTCTTAAGACTAGTTTAGCTCCTTTGCATTTCAAGCAAGTCCCTGTCATAACATTTTATACCTATAAATGGAAAGCAAAAAATGTTTAAATTCAACATGCAGTATTACTAAAGAAATCTAAAAGACATACACATCAGGACATAAATAATTATTTAAAAAATTCACACAATTAAATATTTACACATCAAATCCCATTCTCAGTGTTTCGAAATCCAGATTAATTATTAAGTTGATCAGAGAGAAAGCAGATTTCATTCTGCACTGACATTAGTATGTAGCAGAGATTTTACATATAATTAAAATTCAAATGTAGTAACAACTGATCATACTTTTCTTGATATGCCGAAAAATAACTTTACATTTTCAAATCCCTATATCCTAGAAAAGCAATATTTTCAGTTTTTAATTTTATAAAAAGGTTGAGAAAAGTATATATTGGAATGAGAAATAATAATCCGACTTAAAAATTTTCTTCATACTTAAAAATTTTCGAATAATTGAAATCAAAAGAAATAGTATTAGAGGTATTTTCTTTAATACAAACATTTTAAGTGAATGGTACAAGAAGAAGTAAATTATCAAAATGAGAATAATGAGATCGAATATTCTGTTGCAGCACCAACATGCTTAAAGAATGAAAAATACAAATAGAAAGTGGCAAGAAGGTAAAAACATTGATTTTATGCCATCAATTCATGATTTGTTGTATCAACACATAAATTTCGAATTCAAGGAGAAGGACAAATTTATAATTCATGTTACTTTTTCTGATCCCTTACATGAGAACACATTTAAATATTAACACAAAGTGGTGATTAAATATAAAAACTTGAAAATATGAAAGACAAACAAAAAATATACGCACCTCATTAATGTCTTAAGATTAGTTTAGCTCCTTATTTGCATTTCAACCAAATCCCTTTCATAACTTTTTATACCTATAAAAGGAAAGTAAAAAATGTTTATATTCAACATGCAGTATTGTAAAAGAAATGTAAAACACAAAAACATCAGGACATAAATAATTATTTTAAAAAATTCTGAGAATTAAATATTTACACATCAAATCCTATTCTCAGTGTTTCGAAATCCATATTAATTATTAATTCATCAGAGAGGAAGCAGATTTTATTCTGCATTGACATTAGTATGTAGAAGAGATTTTAGATATAATTAAAATTCAAATGTAGTAACAACTGATCATACTTTTCTTGATATGCAAAAAATGCACTTTACATTTTCAAATAACTTATATACTAACAAAGCATTATTTTAAGTTTTTAATTTTATAAAATGGCTGAAAAAAGTATACACTGGAATGAGAAACATAATCAGTCTTAATAACACTTAGAAATATTCGAATATTTGAAATCAAAAGAAATAGTCTTAGAAGTATTTTCTTTAATAAAAGCATTTTAAGTGAACGGTACAATTAGAAATAAAATATCAAAATGAGAATAATGAGATCACATATTCTGTTGCAGCAGCAACAAGCATAAAGAATGAAAATACAAATAGAAATTGCAAGAAGGAAAAAACATTGATTTTATGCCATAAATTCATGATTTGTTGCATCAAGACACATTTCTCGAATTCATGGACAAAGGACCAATTTATAATTCATGTTACTTTTCCTGATCCCTTACATGAGAACACATTTAAATATGAACATAAAGTCGTAATTAAATAAAAAAAAATTGAAAATATGAAAGACATACCAAAATATACACAGCTGATTAATGTCTTAAGATTAGTTTATCTTCTTTGCATTTCAAACAACTCCATTTCATAACTTTTTATACCTTTAAAAGGAAAGCAAAAAATGTTTAAATTCAACATGCAGTATTGTTAAAGAAATGTAAAACACATACACATCAGGACATTAATAATTAATTTTAAAATTCAGAGAATTAAAAATTTACATATCAAATCCCTTTCTCACTTTTTCAAAATATATATTAATTATTAAGTTCATCAGAGAGAAAGCAAATTTCATTCGGCGTTGACATTAGTATGTAGCGAGATTTTAGATATAATGAAAATTCAAATGTAGTATCAACTGATCATACTTTTCTTGATATGCCAAAAAAATAAACTTTACATTTTGAAATACCTTATATCCTAAAAAAGCAATATTTTAAGTTTTTAATTTTATAAAAAGGCTGAAAAATGTATACACTCGAATGAGAAACGTAATCAGTCTTAATGACACTTAGAAATTTTCGAATATTTGAAATCAAAAGAAATTGTCTTAGAAGTATTTTCTTTAATACAAACATTTTAAGTGAATGGTAGAATTAGAAATAAAATATCAAAATGAGAATAATGAGATCGCATATTTTGTTAAAGCAGCAACAAGCATAAAGAATGAAAAATACAAATAGAAAGTGGCAAGGAAAAAACATTAATTGTATGACATAAATTCATGATTTGCTGTATCAAGACACATTTCTCGAATTCCAGGGGAAAGGGCCAATTTATAATTCATGTTACTTTTTCCGATCCCTTACATGAGAACACATTTAAATATTAACACAAAGTGGTGATTAAATATAAAAACTTGAAAATATGAAAGACAAACAAAAATATACACACCTGATTAATGTCTTAAGATTAGTTTAGCTCCTTCTTTGCATTTAAACCAAGTCACTTTCTTAACTTTTTATACCTATACAAGGAAAGTAAAAAATGATTAAGTTCAAGATGCAGTATTGTTAAAGAAATGTAAAACACATACACATCAGGACATAAATAATTATTTAAAAAAATTCTGAGAATTAAATATTTACACATAAAATCCCATTCTCACTTTTTCAAAATATATATTAATTATTAAGTTCATCAGAGAGAAAGCAAATTTCATTCGGCGTTGACATTAGTATGCAGCAGAGATTTTAGATATAATTAAAAATCAAATGTAGTAATAAATTATCATACTTTTCTTGATATGCAAAAAAATAAAATTTACATTTTCAAATAACTTATATACTAACAAAGCATTATTTTAAGTTTTTAATTTTATAAAATGGCTGAAAAAAGTATACACTGGAATGAGAAACATAATCAGTCTTAATAACACTTAGAAATAATCGAATATTTGAAATCAAAAGAAATAGTCTTAGAAGTATTTTCTTTAATAAAAGCATTTTAAGTGAACGATACAATTAGAAATAAAATATCAAAATGAGAATAATGAGATCACATATTCTGTTGCAGCAGCAACAAGCATAAAGAATGAAAAATACAAATAGAAAGTTTCAAGAAGGAAAAAACATTGATTTTATGCCATAAATTCATGATTTGTTGTATCAAGACACATTTCTGGAATTGAAGGACAAACGACCAATTTATAATTCATGTTACTTTTTTCTCATGCCTTATATTATAACACATTTAAATATGAACACAAAGTGGTAATTAAATAAAAAAAAACTTCAAAATATGAAAGACAAACTAAAATAAACATACCTGATAAATGTCTTAAGATTAGTTTAGCTCCTTCTTTGCATTTCAAACAAGTCCCTTTCATAACATTTTATACCTATAAAAGGAAAGCAAAAAATGTTTGAATTCAACATGCAGTATTGTTAAAGAAATGTAAAACACATACACATCAGGACATAAATAATTATTTAAAAAAATTCTGAGAATTAAATATTTACACATCAAATCCCATTCTCAGTGTTTCTAAATCCATATTAATTATTAAGTTCATCAGAGAGAAAGCAAATTTCATTCGGCGTTGAAATTAGTATGTAGCGAGATTTTAGATATAATAAAAATTCAAATGTAGTAACAACTGATCATACTTTTCTTGATATGCCAAAAAAATAAACTTTACATTTTCAAATACCTTATATGCTAAAAAAGCAATATTTGCAGTTTTTAATTTTATAAAAAGGCTGAGAAAAGAATATATTGAAATGAGAAAAATAATCAGACTTAATAACACTTAGAAATGTTTGAATATTTGAAATCAAAAGAAATAGTCTTAGAAGTATTTTCTTTTATACAAACATTTTCAGTGAATATTAGAATTAGAAGTAAAATATAAAAATGAGAATAATGAGATCGCATATTCTGTTGCAGCAGCAAAAAGCATAAAGAATGAAAAAATACAAATAGAAAGTGGTAAGAAGGAAAAAACATTGATTTTATGCCATAAATTCATGATATTTAGTATCAAGACAAATTTCTCGAATTCAAGGACAAAGAAACAATTTATAATTCCTGTTACTTTTTTCTGATCCCTTACATTAGAACATCAACACAGACAGAAAACTTTAAATTGCAATGAAATATATCTGAACATCAGTTGAAAATAAAAACTTAAAAAGATTGGGAAATGAAATGAAAGAAAAGATTCATTGAGCATGTATGATTTAAAATTCATGTAAAGTATTTCAAGTCTGTGGTTTCAATAAACATGTAAAAAAGAGAATCCAGCTTAAGTGTCAGCATGAAAGACATGAAGACAAATATAATATTCAGGGAAATCATTTCTGATGTTTGGCAGCCCCATAAATTTTACAAATACTTATGCCCTTTATAAAAAAGAGAAGAAATGTATATAGATATATGCGATAAAAAATTAAAAAGAAAAAAGAAAACTGATTAGAAAATTCCCCCCCCCCTCACTAATAAAAATGATACTCTTCATCCTATAAACAAATTGAAGTAATAATAATTTGGAAATAATTTCTTCCATATACTCAGAATTACTAAACAATTATAAAAATATAATGACAGTATAAAATATATTTCAACAACTGAAAAATAAAATTTTTTGTTTCAAATCTGTATTCATTCCAAATTGATATGAATAAAACATAATGGACAGTCATTGGAAAATTTATAATGAAATGAAATAAATATGAACTCCAGCTGAATGGCGAAACACACACACACACACACACACAGAAACACACATTCTCTCTCACCCACACACGCACACACTCTCTCTCTCTAACCCACACACACACACTCTCTCTCTCTCTCTCACCCACCCACACACACACACTCACACACACACAAAATTATTTAACAATTATAAGAATATAATGACAGTATAAAATTTATTTCAACAACTGATACATAAAATTTTTGTTTCAAATCTGTATTCATTCCAAGTTGATATGAATAAAACAAAATGGACACTCAATGGAAAATTTATATTGAAATAAAATAAATTTGATTTCCAGCTGAATGGTGAAACTCACACACACACAATCAAACACAAAATTACTAAACAAGTATAAGAATATAATGACAGCATGAAATTTATTTCAACAACTGATAAATATTTTTTTTTTTTTTCAAATATGTATTCCTTCCAAGTTGATATGAATAAAACATAATGGGCAATCATTGAAAAATTTATATTGAAATAAAATAAATTTTAACTCCAGCTGAATGGTGAAATAAATACACACACACACACACACACACACACACACACACACACACACACAAAATTACCAAAAAATTATAAAAATATAATGACAGTATAAAATTTATTTCAACAACTGATAAATATTTTTTTTTTCAAATCTGTATTCACTCCAACTTGATATGAATAAAAAATAATGTACAATTATTGGAAACTTTATATGGAAATAAAATAAATTTGAACTCCAGATAGATGTTGAAAAACACACACACACATACATACACACACACACACACACACACAAACACAAACTCACACACACACACAAAAATTACTAAACAATTATAAGAATATAATGAGAGCATAAAATTTATTTCAACATCTGATAAATATTTTTGTTTTCAAATCTGTATTCATTCCATGTTGATATGAATAAAACATAATGGAAAATCATTGGAAAATTGATATTGAAATAAAAACAATTTGAACTCCAGCAGAATGGTGAAACACACACACACACACACACACACACACACACACACACACACACACACACACACATACACACACACACACACACACACACACACACACACACACACACACACACACACACACACACACACATACATATATATATATATATATATATATATATATATATATATATATATATATATATATATATATATATATATATATATATATATATATATATATATATATATATATATATATATATATATATATACACAGATGCAAAATTACTAAACAATTATAAGAATATAATGACTGTATAAAATTAATTTCAACAACTGATGAATAATTTTTTTTTTTTTTTTCAAATCGGTATTCATTTTACATTGAATAAAACATAATGGGCAATCATTGGAAAATTTATATTGAAATAAAATAAGTTTGAACTCCAGCTGAATAGTGAAACACACACACACACACACACAAAATTACCAAAGAATTATAAGAATATAAAGACAGTATAAAATTTATTTCAACAACTAATAAATAATTTTTTTTTTCAGATCTGTATTCATTCCAAGTTGATATGAATAAAATATAATGTACAATCATTGGAAAATATATATTGAAATAAAATAAATTTGAACTCCAGCTGAATAGTGATTAACACACACACACACACACACAAACACAGAAAATTACAAAATAATTATGAGAATTTAATGACAGTATAAAATTTATTTTAACAACTGACAAATAATTTTTTTTTTAAATCTGTATTCATTCCAAGTTGATATGAATAAAACATAATGGAAAATCATTGGAAAATTTATATTGAAATAAAATAAATTTGAACTCCAGCTGAATGGTGCAACACACACACACAGAGACACACACAGACACACAAAATTACGAAAAATATATAAGAATATAATGACAGCATAAAATTTATTTTAACAACTGATAAATAATTTTGTTTTTTCAAATCTGTATTCATTCCTAGTTGATATGAATAAAACATAATGTACAATTATTGGAAAATTTATATTGAAATAAAATAAATTTGAACTCCAGCTAAGTCGTGAAACACACAAAAAAAATTACTAAACAATTATAAGAATATAATGACAGTATAAAATTTATTACAACAACTGATAAATAATTTTTTTTTTCAAATCTGTATACATTCCAAGTTGATATGAATAAAAAAAATGAACAATTATTGAAAAATTCATATTGAAATAAAATAAATTTGAACTCTAGCTCAATGGTGAAACACACACACACACACACACAGACACACAAAATTACTAAACAATTATAAGAATATAATGACAGTATAAAATTTATTTCAACAACTGATAAATAATTTTTTTTTTCAAATTTGTATTCCTTCCAAGTTGATATGAATAAAACATAATGTACAATCATTGGAAAATTTATATTGAAATAAAATAAATTTGAACTCCAGCTGAATGGTGAAACACACACAGAGAGAGACACACACAGACACACAAAATTACGAAAAATATATAAGAATATAATGACAGTACAAAATTTATTTCAACAACTGATAAATAATTTTTTTTTTTTAAATCTGTATTCATTCCAAGTTGATATGAATAAAACATAATGTACAATTATTGGAAAATTTATATTGAAATAAAATAAATTTGAACTCCAGCTAAACGGTGAAACACACACACACACAAAATTACCAAAGAATTATAAGAATATAAAGACAGTATAAAATTTATTTCAACAACTAATAAATAATTTTTTTTTTCAGATCATTATTCATTCCAAGTTGATATGAATAAAATATAATGTACAATCCTTGGAAAATATATATTGAAATAAAATAAATTTGAACTCCAGCTGAAGGGTGAAATACATACACACACACACACACAAAATTACCAAAAAATTATAAGAATATAATGACAGTATAAAATTTATTTCAACAACTGATAAAAAAAAATTTTTGAAATCTGTATTCATTCCAAGTTGATATGAATAAAACATAATGTACAATCATTGGAAAATTTATATTGAAATAAAATGAATTTGAACTCCAGCTGAATGATGAAACACACACACACACAAAACACACACACACAAAATTACTAAACAATTATAAGAATATAATGACAGTATAAAATTTATTTCAACAACTGATAAACATTTTTTTTTTTCAAATCTGTATTCATTTCACGTTGATATGAATAAAACATAATGAGCAATCATTGGAAAATTTATATTGAAATAAAATGAATTTGAACTCCAACTGAATGGTGAAACACACACACACACACACACACACACACACACACACACACACGTACACACACACACACACACACACACACAGAACTGGACACCAAAAAAACAGAGAATGAAAGACACTGTATGGAAAATTAATTTAAAATTCAAGTGAAGTGTTTTATCTCTGTGGTATGAAATAAAATATTAAAAACATGTCAATCTTACTTTTGAGAATCAATGTAATGAAGCCCAATTTCATATCTATATAAATTCATTCTGATCTTCGGCATCCAAAAAAATTTTAGAAATAATTATGCCCTGAAAATAAAAAAAAGAAATCAATAAAATAAGCAGGAAAACTGAATTAAAAATAAAACATTCATTATTTTACAAATTTTTCAATCTAATTAATAAAAATGAGACTCTTTAAAAGATTAAAAAACGAAAGAATTATCATTGGGAAAAATTTTCAAATTCAAACACAAATATTAAAGAATAGTGTGAGTAGAATGACAGTATACATTTTACTGTAATAACTGGAAAATAATAATTTGTGTTGGAAATGTGTTTTCATTCCAAGTAAGATTTGAATTTAATATAATCTACACAGACAGAAAAATTTAAATTGCAATGAAATATATCTGAACTTTAGTTGAAATAAAAACATAATAAGACTGGGCAACAAATAATTAATGAAAAAAAAGATTCATTGAGTATGTGTGATTTAAAATTCATGTAAAGTATTTAAAGTCTGTGGTTTCAAGAAACACGTCAAAAAGAGAACCCAGCTTAAGTTTTAGGATGAATGACATGAAGACAAATATAAAATTCAGGGAAATTCTTTCTGATAATTGGCAGCCCCATAAATTTTACAAATACTTATGACCTCTATAAAAAAGAGAAGAAATGCATATAGAAATTAGCAATACAAAATTAAAAAGAAAAAAGACAGCTGATTAGAAAAATTTCCTCCCTTACTAATAAAAATGATACTCTTCATGCTTTAAACAAATTGAAGTAATAATCATTTGGAAATTTTTTCTGTTATATGCTCAAAATTACTAAACAATTATAAGAATATATTGAAAGTATCAAATATATTTCAACAACTGATAAACAAAAATTTTTGTTTCAAATCTGTATTCATTCCAAGTTGATATGTATAAAAGATAATGGACAATCATTTGAAAATTTATATTAAAATAAAATAAATTTGAACTGCAGCTGAATGGGAATGAACACACACACAAAATTACTAAACAATTATAAGAATATAATGAGAGTTTCAAATTTATTTAAACAACTAATAAATATTTTTTTTTTTTTTTTTTCAAATCTGTATTCCTTCCAAATTGATATGAATAAAACATGATGTAAAATCATTGGAAAATTTATATTGAAATAAAATAAATTTGAACTCCAGCTGAATGGTGAAATACACACAGACACACACACACACAAAATTACGAAAAATATATAAGAATATAATGACAGTATAAAATTTATTTCAACAACTGATAAAAATTTTGTTTTTCAAATCTGTATTCCTTCCTAGTTGATATGAATAACACCTAATGTACAATCATTGGAAAATTTATATTGAAATAATATAAATTTGAACACCAACTGAAAGGTGAAACACACACACGCGCGCTCGCTCGCAAAATTACTAAACAATTATAAAAGCATAATGACAGTGTAAATATTATTTCAACAACAGATAATTAATTTTTTTTTTCAAATCTATGTTCATTCCAAGTTGATATGAATAAAACATAATGTACAATTATTGGAAAATTTACATTGAAATAAAATAAATTTGAACTCCAGCTAAATGTTGAAACACATACACACACACACACACACACACACACACACACACACTCAGACACACAGAAACACACACACACACAAATTACTAAACAATTATAAGAATATAATGACAGTATAAAATTAATTTCAACAACTGATTAAAAAAAAAATTTTTTTCAAATCCATATTCATTTTAGGTTGATATGAATAAAACATAATGGGCAATCATTGGAAAATTTATATTGAAATAAAATAAATTTTAACTCCAGCTGAAGGGTGAAATACATACACACACACACACACAAAATTACCAAAAAATTATAAGAATATAATGACAGTATAAAATTTATTTCAACAACTGATAAAAAAAATTTTTTGAAATCTGTATTCATTCCAAGTTGATATGAATAAAACATAATGTACAATCATTGGAAAATTTATATTGAAATAAAATGAATTTGAACTCCAGCTGAATGATGAAACACACACACACAAAAAACACACACACACAAAATTACTAAACAATTATAAGAATATAATGACAGTATAAAATTTATTTCAACAACTGATAAACATTTTTTTTTTTTTCAAATCTGTATTCATTTCAGGTTGATATGAATAAAACATAATGAGCAATCATTGGAAAATTTATATTGAAATAAAATGAATTTGAACTCCAACTGAATGGTGAAACACACACACACGCACACACACACACGCACACACACACACGCACACACACACATACACACACACACACACACACGTACACACACACACAAAACACTCAGAACTGAACACCAAATAAACAGTGAATGAAAGATACTGTATGGAAAATTAATTTAAAATTCAAATGATGTGTTTTATCTCTGTGGTATGAAATAAAATATTTAAAAAATGTCAATCTTACTTTTGAGAATCAATGTAATGAAGCCCAATTTCATATCTATATAAATTCATTCTGATCTTCGGCATCCAAAAAAATTTTAGAAATAATTATGCCCTGAAAATAAAAAAAAGAAATCAATAAAATAAGCAGGAAAACTGAATTAAAAATAAAACATTCATTATTTTACAAATTTTTCAATCTAAATAATAAAAATGAGACTCTTTAACCTATTAAAAAATGAAACAATTATCATTGGGAAAAATTTTCAAAACATGTAAAAAAGAGAATCCAGCTTAAGTTTCAGGATGAATGACATGAAGTCAAATATAATATTCGGGGAAATTATTTCTGCTGTTTGGCAGCCCCCAAAATTTAACAAATACTTATGCCCTTTATAAAAAAGAGAAGAAATTCATCTAAAAATCAGCAATACAAAATTAAATAGAAAACAGACAACTGATTAGAAAAATTTCCCCACTTATTGATAAAAATTATATTCTTCATGCTTTAAACAAATTAAAGTAATAATAATTTGGAAATATTTTCTTCCATATACTCAAAGTTATTAAACAATTATAAGAATATAATGACAGTATAAAATTTATTTCAACAACTGACAAATAAAAATTTTTGTTCCAAATTTGTATTTATTCCAAGTTGATATGAATGAAACATAATGTACAATCATTCGAAAATTTATATTGACATGAAATAAATTTGAACTCCAGCTGAATGGTGAAACACACACCGACACCTACCCACACACATACACACACAAAACACACACAACTGGACACCAAATAAACAGTGAATGAAAGATACTGTATGGAAAATTAATTTAAAATTCAAGTCAAATGCTTTATCTCTGTGGTATGAAATAAAATATTAAAAAAATATCAAGCTTTTTTTTTTGAGTAACAATGGCATGAATCCCAATTTCAAATCTATATAAATTAATTCTGATCTTCTGCATCACAAAAATTTAAGAAATTATTATGCCCTGAAAATAAAAAAGAAGAAATAAATGAAAGAATCAGGAAAACAGAATTAAAATTAAACATTCATTATTTTACAAATTTTTTAATCTAATTAATAAAAATGAGACTCTTTAACCTATTAAAAAATGAAACAATAATCATTGGGAAAAACTTTCAAATTCTCACACAAATATTAAAGAATAGTGTGAATACAATGACAGTACACATTTTACTGTAATAACTGGAAAATAATAATTTGTGTTGGAAAACTGTTTTCATTCCAAGTAGGATATGAATATAATATAATCTACACAGAGAGAAAACTTTAAATTGCAATGAAATATATTTGAACTTCAGTTAAAATAAAAACTAAATAAGACTGGGCAACAAATAATTAATGAAAGAAAAGATTCATTGAGCATGTGTGATTTAAAATTTATGTAAAGTATTTCAAGTCTGTGATTTCAAGAAACTCCTACTGAGTGTTCAAGTATGCCACCAGCCAAGTGTACTAAGACCATAGAGCTGATATAAAGTATTTCAGCTCTATGGTTCTAACAGTTTGCTAAATCATGATCGTCGTAAATATTGGCCATTTAATAGTAGAAATCTAACACGCTCACAGTTGTATAATTTATTTAAAAATAAACCTGTGATGTCAAATCAATTGATGAGTAATTTGCCCAAAGAAAGGGTAACTTCCACTTTTCCTTTTAGCAAACGTGGAGTAGATTTCTGTGGTCCATTCTTAGTAAAATACAAAAACCAGAGTACAGGAGTACTTAATAAAATTTCTGTCTGCATATTTGTATACATAGTTACGTAAGGGATCCATTTGGAATTTGTGTCTGATCTTACTTCCCAAGCATTCATTGCCTGCTTAAAAAGGTTCTTTGGGCGAAGGGGTTCTAAAATCTTCTCGGATAACGGTAAAATATTTGTAGGTGCGAATGTAGAATTAAAAAAATTATGCGAGTTAGTTAAATCTGTTGAAGCATTAAGTAATTATTTTAATAATGAACATATAGATTGGCATTTCATTCCTCCCAGATCTTCTAATGTTGATGGATTGTGGGAATCGGGAGTGATATCATTTAAATTTCATCTAAAACGTGTAGCTGGAAATCCAAATTTAACCCTTGAAAAATTCATCACCTTACTTGCTGAAATAGAAGCTATGTTAAATTCACGCCTTCTCACCTCCACTTTCTTCTGAATTTGACAATTTTGAGACTCTTTCTCCTGGCCACTTTCTAATTGGCGGACCGGTTACCGCTACAGTAGAGCCTCAATTTATTGATTTTAAGGAGAATAAACTATCAAAATGGAAAAGAGTCACTCGTTTATCTCAGCAGATTTCGAAAAGAGATTACCTAAATAATTTACCAGAAAGGAGCAAATGGAAATTTAACAAAAATAATGTTGAAATATGCGCTCTTGTTTTAATCAAAAATGAATCTCTTCCAGGTATCAAATGCATCACAGGTGGAATTATAGACGTTTTTCCTGGGAAAGATAATAAAATTACAGTAGTGAATATTAAACTTCCTGATCGAAATATAATTAAAAGAAATATCAGAGATGTTTGTATAAAAATGTGTTAATTATTAATTATCATCCTTATATTATTTATATATTAGTGTATTTGTATTTATTTATTGATTTTTTGCCTATATTTCATTGATTTAACTTGCGTTATTGTAAATTTTGTTCTCAAATTTTTATTCATTTATCTGTTGAAATTAGTATTTCAACGGGGGCCAGGATGTTCGTACTACCTGCTACTTCCTGTTTCAATGTATGGTGTCTTCCCCTATATCCTGTTGAAAAATACTTCATTTTCACAGTCCTACTCATACAGAGTAAACTTGCTTTTACTTTCCTTGTAATTGTTATTATGAGTGTTAATAGTAAAAAATTTATTTTTTATAATTAATATGGATTAAGTCCATTATTCTCGAATAGTTCACTATCGATGAATTTATTACTTGCTGGCATACCGCCAGAATTAGGCCTACCGCCGCCATAACAATTCCATTAAATCGTCAGTTAGTAAAGCCGTTTTATTTTAATTGCTTTTAATATGTTCTGTTCATTTTATGCATGAACTTCTTTCTAGTAGGAACCCATCCCATGACAACATAGCGCTATTAAAAAGGTAAATGTCCGGCTATCTACTAAATTTCGTAGTACAGTAACTTCATTTTTTATTCGTCTTGTGAACTACACATATTTTATGCAGATTCCATCTTCCTTAACTTTCAACGATGGAAAAAAATCACGAGATTAAATATTTGATGAAACGATGAAAACGGTTTGAATGTTAGGGTAATAATACAATCTAGTTTTAGAAATTAGTCAAAAAATTATTTTTTTAAAAATTGTTAAAATTTAGTAAAAATTAGTACAGCTATTGAATTTGCATCATTAAAATGACAAATCTTTTATTTTAAAATGTCTTTAACCGCATTTTTGTAATAATACTTTCGGAAGTTATCTCGAAAAAAAAACCCGCCAAAATTCACTTTGATTTATAATAAACTAACATTTTAATTAAGTTTAAAAAAAATCGCTGGAAGATGCCAATTTCCACCCCCAAAAGTATATATGTATGCCAAATTTGACAGCTGTATGTCAAACTATCTTTGTGGATCACCAACACGCACACATATACACGAAGACGCACATCTTTATTATTAGTAAAATAATGAGTAGATTTCTGTTTTAAATATACTTTCAAGAAACTTTTTGAAGTTTTCTTACAATTCAGTTTAACTTTAAAACCAAGCAATGATTTTAAAAAATTTTTAAAGTGCACCCATTTTTAAATAATTAAAATTTTAATTACATTTTTTTAAAAATCACCCCGCAAGAAATTTTTTAATTAGTTGCAGTTTAATATTTCCATTTCAGATTAAAGTTCAGATTTGAGGTAAGATTATAGAAATTTAAGGAGATGTATAGCACAAATAAAGAGAACCATATAAGACTTCATAAGCAATACATGTTACATGACTGTCGAAACTAAAAGTTTAAAAATAATTTGCTGAAGAAATCATTAAGAGAAAGCAACATAAAATATTTAGTTGAAAATTTTAGCAATCAACAATCCCGGCCAATTAATTGGTCGTCAAACGCCGCTAGTAACAAATAAATCGTTACCATAATTAACAGAAAAGATGATGCAATGGGAAACGTAAATTATATGACTAAAATATAAATTTATCAAAATAATATAGTTAAGCTATTCAAAAAGTAAATTTGTTTGAAGAAATGACGAATTGCTTTTTATTACAACAAAAGAAAGTTTTATATCGCAAGAATTAACATAGATTTTTGCACTTAAGTTTCTTAATAAAAACTCAACATTAGGATTAACGATTTGATAGAGTAATGAAATTGATTTGATTTTCATTACAACATCGTTGAAAATTATACATAAAACATGTTTTAAAAATTGCCAAAATTAAGAGCAAAACAATATAACTGGCACCATTTACTGATGAGAACTTAACAGATCCTATTTTTAATAACTTAAAAAGTTGCAAAGCTTATATACAAAGCGGATATTAAAGATATTTGATAAAACATATGACAACTTTTATGAAGACATCTGCATCCTATCATTCACTCAAGTACACAGTGAAAAGTGTTTACAGCTATTTCAAAACTGAAAATCATTAGGGATATATAAATAAGGAAATTCATTGTTTGAGAAAAACTTGGAATTCTATATATTGCTTCCAAATGAAATGGAATTATGAGATGATTTGGATGCAGAAATGATTGCTGATATATTTGCACAATCATCTAGTGAATTGCCAATCGTCATTATTGATTTATCCTGAAAGTAGTGAACTGCAAAAAGCATTTTTCTGTACTTTGAGCTGTTAGTCTGAGACAATAAGAAGTGTTCTTTTAAAACTATTAAAACTGGTAGATGTTTTGGATTTTATTTTAAGCTTGGATGGAAAAAAAAAATCTCAAAATAGAAATATAGTTCCAGAATATCAATACGCTATACATCATACATTAAAGATAATTTAAAATTCTATATTAATTTGCATTCATATTTCATATTTCTCACTTTCTTAAATATGTATAATATTTATACACTGCAGTTAGTATATATCTAATATATCTTTTAAACTGGAAATAAATTATGTTAAATTATCGATTTTAACTATACACACATATATATGTGTGCGTACATAATTAACACACGTATGTGTGTGAATGGGCCCTCAGTGCCGCCTGGTAAACCCAATTTTCATATACTGTTCACCACTGATTTACAATTTTATTGTGAGATAATTAATTTCGGAATAATTCGGAATGCTCTTAACTGATCCAGACAATCACAATCGTGTGAGAGGGAAGCAGATCCCTGAAAATGGAAAATTGTTACTGGCTAAACTGGCCTGTTATTTCTTATGGTTACTGAAGGATTTGATGATGACAGAAAATGAAAACTCTTCATTCAATCTAATCATTGAAATGACTGCTTTATGGGAAGATTTTCTTTCTAACGAATTGGGTTCTATCTTATTCTTGGAAATTCTGACGAACTGGTGCTTACGTAACTGGAAATTATTGAACTCGGGTTTATCTGAATTAGGCTTTTACAGGGGTGTTTGTGGGACCCCAAAAAATCCCCGGAAACTTTTACGGACTTACTACCGACATTTTGGAGTTTCGAGAAGGGGGGGGGGAGAGAAATGAAAAATTACGATTATGAAGTATTGAATGACCTAATTATAAAAGTTCAATGAATTACTTTTTTTGCAAAATTAAGACCTTTGAACCCAGGTCACGTGATCGCACATCTGGTCGAACGAAGTCTCTCCCTTTTTTTTCTGCCGCGCCTACTTGCCGAAAAGAATCCAGAAGAGAATGTCCGAGAACCGGGGGAATGAGTCATAACTCGCAATAAGGAAAGAACAAAAAAGAAGTTTTTCCCCCTTTTCACGCATTATCACTGCCTTTGGAGAAAGAAAGGAAAAGTTTTCACCACACACACTGACCTTGCGTTTTCTGCTTTCAAAGCAAACAAAATTACCCAGATCAAAATAAATAATTCATTATTATTCCTACTTCCTTTTGAACGACGATCCCCGGAATTTCCGGGTATCGAAGTTCAAAATCCCCGGAATTCCGGGGTTTCCCCGGAGCACAAACACCCCTGCTTTTACATCTGGTTAACTAGAGATGAATTATAGCAGTTTATAAGATAAATTAATATATTGCAATACTTAAAAAAACTTGCTTTAGTGTTTCTAGCGTATTCATATCTTTATTTCGCTCCTCCCTGTATTAAACACTGTTTAAATGTACTGAATTTTAGCTCAAATTTAGCTCGATATTGAAACACACTACACCGCACACTGCATTCACTAAAATAAAGCAATCACCGAATCTAAATCATTTCTTTTCACCTATTTAATTAATCAGCTGAAATCTACTTTTATTTTTTCCGGATAATCAACTATTTTTGACGTCATGAAAAGAAATTGCTTATTTAGATGTTTGACGGTCAAGTAATGTTGAATTTTTATCTCTCATCTTCCATTTTATAAATACATACCCGATAATATCGTTATCTCATATCAATCAAATAATAGTCTTTCATTATTTTGAGCCATATTATTTCTAATTATCCTTCTGTATCAGACATAAATGCCTGAGATGTATCCGCATATTTCATATTGTAATAAAGGAAAATCAGTCTGAAGTTACAAAACTAAATGCAACTTATAATTTTAAACTTATTGAAAATATCCATCAAAAAGCGAAATTTTTATATAATTGTATCAGCACTTAGATATAAGACTCGCAGTTTATGATTAATTCTCAACAAAGCTAAAAAGTATGAAGAATTGAATAAAGTAACGATTTAATTTAGGACAATAAAAGATAAAAACAAAGTGAATTTTCTAGCCAACAACGAAACATTTCTTTTGCTTCTTCGGAAAATATATTTAAGGCTTAAAAGTTTTCGTCTATTTTAAATCAGTATATTATAATAATTTGAACAATCAGAACAGGTTTTAGGTGACACATTCAAATAAACACGAATAAAGTTGGAATACTTTTATTTCAAATTCACATTAACCAATTTTTTCAAATATCAATTCCAAATATTAAACAGACATACGAAAGCTCATTATTTCCAACAGTTCTAGAAAAGCAAAGTAAACAAAGGGTATATGAACAATAATCCTATAACATAAGTACCCATAGATACACCACGGATGAAAAAACTGTTTGTCATCTGATGAAAAAAAAATTACTTATAAATCTTGGTTTCTTTTTCAAGAAATTTAATTAGTTACAAACATGAAGTCAATATACGACGGAAATATAAATCACTTACTCTCACAGTTTTTGAAATTCGAATATGAACACATAAATAATAATTATATCAAATAAGTGAACATTTATGCAAAAATGCCCATATCTTGTAAAGAATAAATCGATTCAGCCAGTGAATGAATATTTCTCTCTCTTTTTCCCTTTTTTAAAATACAAATTCGATTATATCATTATTTCATATCAGCCATATAATATCCTTAAATATTTTGAGCAGTATGTTATTTCTTATTATTCTACAATAACAGGCATAAATATGAATACATATGATTTATTCGCATATTTTATGATAAAATAAATGAAAAATAAGTTCCAAGTTACAAAATAAAATATTTCTTATGATTTTAAACTGTTAAAAATGTCCATCTCTGTTAGAGTTTTAATTCCTTCCGGTGGGGAAAAGGGAAAATCTGTTGCTCTAACCAGATGTATTCGAGATGCCGACGCGGTGCCATGTACTCTCTTGTTTTTGTGTTGTGTTGTAACTTAAAAAGTTCGTGTCCATATATGTGTAAAAATAAAATGTATGAAGGTTTCAACGCCTGCTTCCTCATTAATGGAATTGTCATGCACTGATTGAACATCGTGGTGACCAGGATGTGATGTGTTGAAATTTGAAAATCGAAATTCGTGGAAAAGCATGACAGTTTGGAGGAAGCACAGTGAGGAACTGAAATCAGAGGTGGGCTCATTTTTTATTTGTTCTAAGTTTTTGAATGAGTTACTTTAAAATGGATATCAATAGATTAAAGGAAAGGATTACGAAATAGCTTCACGAAACATCTAACTAAAATAAAAAAATACCTTAAGTAAAGAAATTTCTAATGAATACACAAAAGAAACCAAACTTAATGAGATTGTGAGTTTAGAAGTTCAGCTCAAGAAAAAATTAAAGGATTTAATCAGCGTGGGTGACAGTATTCAATTAAATATTGGCCTACGCGGGCGAAATTGAGCAATGCGAAGACTACAAAGACAAAGTAATCGATCTAACATCTAAGATAGAAAAGACAAATAGAAAATTTCAGTGAATTCCACAAATAAAGACAAACAGTCCAATTACAAATTACACGGAAAAGTTATTCCCTTAGAAATCAAAGTGTTAATTTACCTGAATTAAATATACAAACTTTTCAGGGCGATTGCAGTCAATTTATAGACTTTTGGAATTTCTTCGAAGTTGCAATTCATAAAAATGATTCATCAACAAAAATTGAGAAATTTACTTATCTAAAAACGCATCTTGGTGGAATTGCCTTAAATGCCGTATCGGGATTTTCATTAACTGAGCAAAATTATGATGCATCTTATAGAGTTATTAAAAGAACGATTTGGCCGAACAGACGTAATCATATCTTCTCACATGCATAAACTTTTATTGATTGATCCAAAAACTTGCTCAAATGTAACAGGCTTAAGAAAAAATTATGATGCAATAGAAACTCAAATTAGATCGTTGCAATCGTTAAATGTAGCTACAGGTACTTATAGTAACCTATTGTGCCCTGTAATACTACAAAAGCTACCCAAAGAATTAAATTTAAACTATAATCGTCAACGTAAATCAGGTGAATTGTTTGACATTACTAATTAATAGAATTCACAAGAATTCAAGTAGAATGCGTGGAAGCTTTGATATTGTTAGCGAATCCAAAATTTTCTAATATAAAGGAATATTCATTTAGAAACAAAATTGATCAAGGTTACAAAAATAGACATTCTTCGTATACGAATGCCTTAACTGCACATGCTGATTCATTTCAGCATAAATATGAATCAAATCGTAAATTTAATCAAAAGAGAAACTTTTATCCTTCTTCCGATGACAGACTGAGTAATCAAAACTGTATCCTTTGTACTGAAAAACACATGAGTCATGATTGCTCACTTATTATTAATGAAAAGAAAAAAAAATCGTTAATGCCTAAAGGAAAATGCTTCATATGTTTTCAAAATCATATAAAAAAATTCTGTAATAGTAATTATCAAAATTGTAAGCTCTGCGGTTCTCTTTCGTATAAATCTTTAATTTGTGAAAGATCTCAATCCGGAACCGAAACTAAGAATATTCCCGCTCCAACCGAAGTAGGGACTTTTATCCCCAAAGAAAATAATTCCGCTTCTAACATGGTATCTTTCAGCACCGAATCAAAAGAAAAAATAGAGGCTCTGGATCGACGTTATTACAAAGGTTTTCAGACGTAGTGAGCGGGAGAAGGGGAGGGGCGCGCTTGCGCTGTATGTTGGATTACGGAGCCAATAAATCATTCATTAGAGATGTGGTCGAGAAATTGGAATTGGTATTGGAAACAGTGAACAAGGAGGTTTTATCTATTCACACTTTCGAAAGTGAAACCGTTGAGCGTCGTCTTTACGATATAGTGGAAATTACTATAAGGAATGTGCAACACTCGACTCGGTATGATAAAATACAAGCAGTTGTATTTGACTCGATTACTTAGGCGAAAATTCATACTCCATCGCGCTTTGTTAGAAACATAGCGTTGGAAAGGGGAATTAATTTAGCAGATGTTAGTACTTCTGACAGGATTGAGATTTCAGAGATCTTAGATGAAAGTAATATAAGGATTAGTAAAAGATTGATTGCCGCTGATAGTATTTTCGGATATTTACTACTGAGAAAGGATGAGGGAATTGATTGTAAGGAGATTTCTGCAAACCATTTGATCGTCGAGAGTGAAGAATCAAGCTTTAATAGGGTAAAAGATTTGTGGTTATTAGAAACAGTTGCGATAAATCCGGATAAAGAAGTGCCTCTTTCAAATAAAGTAACTTTGAAATCGTTTGAACAAAATACGACTATACAAACGAAAGATACGAAACTTTTTTGTTATGGAAGGAGGATAGTAAGACATTAGGCAGTAATTATGAAATTGCAAAATGTCGTTTATTTGGTTTAAACAAAACATCAGATAAAAACAAGGAATTATTTGTTAAATACGATGACATCATTAATGAACACTTAAGGGAAGGTATTATAGAAATAATAGATTTGAATTTAGACCAAGATATAAACACAGGTTATTTTCTTCCACATCATGTCTTAGTGCGTGAACGGAAGGATAGTAAAAAGGTTAGGATTGTGTTTGACGCATCATCAAAGGGAAAAGGCGTGTTATCGTTAAACGATTATTTAGAGGGCGGACCGAACTTAAATCCTTATTTACTTGAAATCTTGTTACGGTTCAGGTTACAATATTCGACGCGCCTTTTTCGAAGTAGGCATCGCCGAGAAAGATAGACAATTTCTGAAACTCCTATGGATGAAGGGGATTGTCCTAATCTCGGTTTCAGCCCTCACAATATTGAAATATTCCATTATAAAAGAGTCACCTTTGGAGTGAAATGTAGCCAGTAGTTATTAAACTGCATTTAGAAAAATTCGAAAGTGAATATGAAGAAGCTTGTGAAATGTTGAACTATTTGTACTTAGACGACTTAGCAGCAGGCATATCACGCGTTTCCGAAACTATAAAATTAAGCAAGCAAATGATCTACATTTAAAGTCAGGCCAGCATAAACCTTCGAAAAGGGGCTATGAACTCCCCAATTCTAAATGAAGCTTGGGAATTAGCTAATGTTGATCACCGTGAAATATCCGAAGAATTAGGCGTGCCATTAAAAATTCTTGGACTCATTTGGGGCAATATCAACGACGAATTTACCATAGACATTCACCAAATTTCCAAGATGAAGGACAGTAATCTTTCAAAGCGATTGATTTTGAGCATCTGTGGGATGCTGTTTGATCCACTGAAAATGACAACCCCTTTCAATGTCAAATGAACTACAGAACATCTGGGAATGGGAGCTGAAATGGGATGAACCACTACCACCGGACATTCAAAAGTTATTTCAGTCAAGGCTGGATGAAGTAAATACTATCCCTCAGATTTCTTTGCCTCGTCCTTACTCCCTTGATGCAGAGACTCCAATGGCTGAAATTCACATTTTCTCCGATGTAAGTCCCAAGATTTATGGTTGTGTGGCCTACTTCAGGAAACTTACCAACGGTAAGGTGAACTCCAGTTTCATAATGGCGAAATGCCGCCTAGCTCCATTGAAAAAATTGAATCTGCCAGTCTCGAACTCATGGGACCCTTTGTTTCTGCCAGATTAGCAGAATACTTAAAACGAGCATTTTCCTGGATTACATCTGACCACATCTTCTGGTCGGATTCGCAAAGCAGCCTTCATTAGATAAAAGGAGACTCTCTGTGGTGGAAGGAATTTGTAAGAAATCTCGTACGGGAGGTAAAGGAGAAAATCAACCGAGACCAGTGGAATTACTGTAGAGGAAAGACTAACCCAAGTTAACCCGAGTTAACCCGAGACCTGTCTATCCGAGTGTTATTGCAAGATGATGTTTGTTGACATGATTCAGACTGGTTGACTAACCCAGATCTATGCCTTGACAACACAATAAACAGCGAATTCAACGAAGTTGAAGTAGCAAACGAACTAAAGAAAGACTATGTTCCAACGAACAACCTAGTAATGACGGTAACTGGTGTTATAGTGAAAACCCGAAATTAGTCAAAACGCGAATTAACTAGGGAAAACACGTTTTAACTGAAAGCGCTAGGGAGAACGCGAATTCACAAGTGAAACCGCGTTTTAACTGGCAGCGCCAGGGAAAACACGAATTACAGCGCTAAGGAGAATAGGTTTTCTCTACTTATTTCCTATTTTGTCTGGTTAAAACCGTACGAATCTAGATTTCTTGTTCGTGAAATATCCAAAAGAAAGTGGAGTTGTTCAATTTTATTCTTCTTGGAAGATGTTTGTGCTGGTTGATTCATTTACGATGAGCGAAAAAAATATTAATGTTTTTTTACGCTAAAAAGGGGAAAAATAGATTTCTTGAACAAATACAATTGTTACAGAAAAAACAGAACAATTTAAATGTGATGACACGTGATGAATACAACCCTCTTTTATCCGAAGTTGAAAAAGCAAAATCTGCCGTTAGCAAGACTTCTGTTCAGTACCGCAGATTAAAAAGGCTCGACATTCTTGAAATCAGTGGAATAAAAAAGTTGGTATTTTCAAATGAGCCAATCAAATATTAGTTACCAATTGAAGAAATTTTTGATGCCATCGAAAGTGCACATGTGGCCATAGGACATAGTGGTAGAGACAGACTTAAAATCGAAACTTCAAGAAAATATGCTAACATAACCATTGAGATGATAAAAATTTTTTTTTTTTATAAATGTGTGAGATATGTCAACAGAAAAAAAAAATATGAAAAAAAAAAGGTTTGATTTCTAAATTTATCATTCGCTCAGGAATGAATAGTCGCTGCCAACTGGATTTGATTGACATGCAATCTCAGGCAGAAAATGAATTTAAGTTTATTATTAAGGACCATTTAACGAAATTTGTATTACTACGACCACTTCAGAGCAAAAGAACGGAATAGGGTGCGTTGCAAGTACTTCATGTATCATTTTGATATTTGGGGCTCATTGTCTACTGCAATCTGATAATGGAAGAGCGTTTGTAAATTCATTTATAGAGCAGTTACGTACGTATTGGCCAGAATTGAAGATTGTTCATGGGAAGCCTCGTCATAGCCAGTCGCAGGATTCGGTTGAGAGGGCCAATCAAGACGTAGAAAATATTTTGGCTTCATGGATGAAGGATAATGAAACTATAAAGTGGTTATATGGTCTTCGTTTTGTACAATTCATGAAAAACAGAGCTCTAATTTCAGCATTAAACAATCACCATACAAAGCTATGCTTGGGATTGAACCAAGAGTTGGAATGACCTCAACTTTGCCATCAGATATTATAAAAACTATCGAAGACGAAAATGAACTTCAGAAAATTTTCGAGGATATGAACGCAGAAGAACAAGAAACTGAACAAGCACAATCAGGAGAGCATATGCTCGCTAATAAGTCGACCAACATTTTCCTAATTAGAGAAGAAGCCAAAGAAAATTTAATAAAGCAAGCCAAATGAATGAAAAAGATATCAGATGCAACACATCCTGAGGTTGATATTGGAGGTAGAGTTTTTGTTCCCATTCCAGATGTTGATCGAGCAGAAGCTTATTTGCGAAATCTCATCGGTGCAGTGCTTGAAAAAAATTAAGATGGCCTGTACAAAATTGGTACGAAAGATGGAGTTCTGAACAAACTGTATTCGAGGTAAGAAATAATATTTAAACTTTATTAGTTTAGAATTTATTCAATAAATATAATTTATCCAATTTATATCAACTTTAAATTTTATAAGTATTTATACAGTAGATTATATTTATTCAGGGTACAAGAATGATACAAAAGTTTAACATATTCCCTGACTTTTAGATCTGAATTCGATGTATCTCAGCGAATTTTCTTGACTAAAGAACAAGTACCGAATCAGGAAATTTCTCTGAGAACTGCAGCAAGAAAAGGAGCGATAGGAACTGAGCAAGGGTTCATCCACTGTCCTTATAAAAAACACTGTTCTTCAAAGAGATATTTCTGTATGAAAAATGGTTCTCTTTGCAATTTTAAGTGTTACAGTAGTTTGCCTTGTCGAAATAAATAATATGCAATAACAGTACTGCTTTAAACAATATCCAAATAAAACAATTTTGTTTTCTTCGATGATAGGATTTTTCCTCAAATACTATTTTACTAAGTATAATTTAATATAATGATTTTGGATAGAAGCAAATAATTTTGTCTAACAAATAAAAACACAAATAAAATGGTTATCCCTAGCGCTGTTGATGAGAACTTATTTTTCCTTGTTAATTCGGGTTTTCCCTGACGTTGCCAGTTAGAACGCGTTTTCACTAGTGAATTCGCGTTCTCCCTAGCGCTGTCAGTTAAAACGCGAATTAACTAGGGAAAACGCGTTCTAACTGACATAGCCAGGGAGAACCCGAATTAACGAGGGAAAAAGCGTTCTGACTGGCAGTGTCAGGGAAAACCCGATTTAACAAAGAAGAATGCGTTCTCACCAACAAAGCTAGGGATAACCGTTTTATTCGTGTTTTGACTGATTTGTTAGACAAAATTATTTGCAGCTGTCCAAAATTATTATATTAAATTATACCTAGTAAAACAGTATTTGAGGAAAAATCCTATCATTGAAGAAAAAATACTTTCTTTGGATATTGTTTAAAGCAGTACCGTTATTACATATTATTTATTTCGACAAGGCAAACTACTGGAACACTTAGAATTTCAAAGAGAATCATTTTTCATACATAAAAATCTCTTTGAAGAACAGTGTTTTTTACAAGAACAGTGGGCAAACCCTTGCCCAGTTCCTATAGCTCTTTTTCTTGCTACAGTTCTCAGAGATATTTCCTTATTCGGTACTTGTTCTTTAGTCAAGAAAATTCGCTGAGATACATCGAATTCAGATCTAAAAGTCAGGGAATATGTAAAATTTTTGTATAAAACTTGCACACAGAATAGATATAATCTACTGTATAAATATTTATAAAATAATTTAAAGTTAATATAAATTGAATAAATTATATTTATTGAATAAAGACTAAACTAATTAATAAATATCATTTCTTGCCTCGAATTCAGTTTGTTCAGAACTCTATCTTTCGTACCAATTTTGTACAGACCATCTTTATTTTTTCAAGCAGTATACAGATGAGATTTCGCAAATAAGCTTTTGCTCTATCAGCATCTGGAATGGGAACAACAACAACATTACCTCCAATATCAACCTCAAGATGTGTTGTATCGGAGATCTTTTCCATTCGTTTGGCTTGCTTTATTAAATTTTTTTGGCTTCCTCTCTAATTAGAAAAATATTGGTCGATTTCTTGGCAGGCATATGCTCCCCTGATTGTGCTTGTTCAGTTTCTTGTTTTGCATTCATATCCTAGAAAATTTTCTGAAGCTCATCTTCGTCTTCGATAGTTTTTATAATATCTGATGGCAAAGTTGAGGTCATTCCAACCCTTGGTTCAATCCCAAACACAGCTTTGTATAGTAATTGTTTAATTCCTCAATGTAGAGCTCTGCTTTTCATGAATTGGACAAAACAAAGACCATAGGACAACTTTGTAGTTTTATTATCATTCATCCATGAAGCCAACATATTTTCTACGTCTTGGTTGGTCCTCTCAATCGAACCCTGCGACTGGCTGTGACAAAGTTTCCCATGAACAATCTTCAATTCTGGCCAATACGTACGTAACTACTCTATAACTGAATTTACAAACTCTTATCCATTATCAGATTACAGTATGCAAGGAGCCCCAAATATCAAAACGATATCAAGTACTTCAACGCAACCTCTTCTGCTCTTTCGCTCTGAAGTTGTCGTATTAACACAAATTTTACTAATTGGTCTGGTAAACTATTATAAACTTAAATTCATTATCTGCCTGAAATTGCTTGTCAATGAAATCCACTTGGTAGCGTCTATTCATTTCTGAGTGAATGATAGGTTTAGAAACCAAATGTTTCCTTTTCATATTTTTTTTTCTGTTGACATGTTTCACACATTGATAAAAAATTTTGTATCATCTCAATGGTTATGTTAGAATATTTTCTTGAAGTTTCAATTTTAAGTCTGTCTCTACCACCATGTCCTATGGCCACATGTGCAAATTCGATGACATCAAAAATTTCCTCAACTGGTAAATAATATTTGATGGACTCATTTGAAGAAATCAACTTTTTTATTCCACTGATTTCAAGAATGTCAAACCTTTTTAATCTGCAGTACTAAACAGAAGTCTTGCTAACGGCAGATTTTGCTTCTTCAACCTCAGATAATTCATCACGTGTAATCACATTCAAATTAATCTGTTTTTTCTGTAACAATTGTAATTTTTAAGAATCTATTTTTCTACTTTTTAGCGCAAAAAGCATTAACAATTTCTTCACTCATCGTTAATAAATCAACTAGCATAAACACGTTCCAACAAGAATAAAATTGGACAACTTCTCTTTGTTTTGAAAGTTTCACGAACAAGAAATCTAGATTCGTACGGTTTTAACTCGACAAAACCGTAAATAACCAGAGAAAATCCGTTCTCCTTAGCGCTGTAATTTGGGTTTTCCCTGGCGCTGCCAGTCATAAAGCGTTTTTCCTAGTGAATTCGCGTTCTTCCTAGCGCTGTCAGTTAAAACGCGTTTCCCCCAGTTAATTCGCGTTTTAACTGATTTCGGGTTTTCACTGTAACATATATATCATGACCGTATTCTGGTTTATTAAATTTATTGTACTGTATGTTTTATTTTATGATATTCATTCAATGTAATTTTTATTAATGTAACTTAAACATTTAAAAAAAATTCCATAAATGTTCTGCTTTAAAAGTATATTGTTCAACATAATGTTTTTATTCGTGATAAAAAAAAAACTGTTGTTTAATATTTAGAATGTTTCTGTTGAATAAAATTGATTTCATCATTTACATTGACACTCTTGTCATACTGTGTTTATATTTTTTCTAAGTGTCTAGAAAAATAAATGTTGATAAATAATTTTTTAGTTTTTTGAATTAGTGAGTATATTGAAACATCCATTTGATCACATTTTTTCAAATAATTATCATATATATTTTATTTATATACATATATTTCTTTTGTAATATGTAAATAGAAAATATGAAACTTTTTTTTTCTTTAATGATCTCTACAAATTAAAATGAAATAACTGATTCATAAGTTGCATAGATTAAAAAAAAAAAAAAAAGTATCTATACCTTTTATATTTCATAATTTGAAAATGTAAACATAATTTATTCAATATATACAAATTTGAATTTCATGTTCTTTCCTCTGAGAAAACTGAAAATATCAAAGTCTCAATATTAATAAAAATCATTACATAAGAAAAAAAAATGTAATAATTTTATTAGTAAGCTTTAAAATATTAACTTATCTAAGAGTAATAATTTATTTTTAAAAAGAACTATATTTATAAGATTCAACATTCAATAATATTTAAATAATATGTGAAAAAAGAACATATGTAATTTTTCAAATACACTGCCATAGTCATTTGTCAAAATGTATCCTTTGGATAAAAAAAAGGGGGAAGGATATGGGAAAGGAAAGAATAAAGCAGCACCAAACGAATTAAAAAGCGACGTTAATTAATTATGCAAAAACAATAATTCCATTGAAAATACTAATTAAAATTTTAATATAAGAAATAAAAATTGTATTACGAAAATTTGGAGAAAATAATTCAAAATAATATCTTTAAAAAAAATCAGAAGTTTTTAATAATTGATCGGCTTGCGTAACTTTTACTAAACAATGGTTTCATCAACGTTATCGGCAGACATCCCGATATGCGCAGAACTGTTGAAAATTGAACAGAAACGGTTTGTTTGGTACCTGACACGTGACCGTGAATTGACCCCATTAAAATATCTCAGAAAAGTACTGGAGTGCTGAAGCAAAATTCTTTGCTCACAGTTGTGTGCTTTATAAAGAAATGACATATTCAGTAACAATGAACGACTGAATATGCTGGCGATTTTTGTGGTATATAATCGTAATGCTGACCAAGTTGTAGATTAATATAAATACCGTTTTCTGAAATTTTCTGCATCCTTCTAAGGGATGTGTTTACAGAATGGTTTAGTGATTTCAAACTACAAGATCCTTTTATAATTGACATTTTGTCTTATTTTTCAAGTTACCCTCATGCTAGAGCACGAACAATTAATCCAGAACTCAACATTCAACAACCGACAGTGTAGAGATTATTTCAACATAACAAATGGCATTTATACAGTATCCGTACAGTTGACTCTAACGACAGTTAAATGGACAACTACACAATCGACGTATAGAGCTTTACAATCGGCTCTACATTAATATAAAATCAAATCCTCCTTTCCTTAAAAAATGTAATTTTTATAGACGAATGAATTGAGTACGTTTTATGAATTTTAATCGAGAATAGAAATATTAATCTTCAAAATTATCACTTTTGAAATGATAAAATTCTATTTCTAAAAAGTTCATCATCAGTGCGCAAATTTTCTATAAATGTATGTTGAGGCATTTTTAGAAACTCTTTGGTTAGTTCCATTTTGTACAACAGTATGCTGAATGGTAGCCAATATCAATCAATTAGTTTTGATTAGCATTATGTCTGACTTAAGGGATGGATTGGTTTCAGCAGTACACTCTCTTAATCTTTGCCGACCAATTCGAAAAGAATGTCTTCAAAGATATTAAATACTAATCAAATGATCTAAAACATTAATAATTTTCAACCATTTATATAAAAAAAGCAGTTGCGATGTTAAGATGCTTCATATATAGAGAAAATATATAAATAAAGAATAAAAACTCAAACACCATATTAAGTCAGCAGTAGATAATGATCTAAGAGTTGATAAGAAATAATAATTTCAGTCGACAAATTTCAGAGATGAAAATCATAAACGAAATAAAATCTGAAATGATTGCAATAACCTATGAAAGTCAACTCAATCGAGAAGAAATGCATTTTTAACAAATGAGCAAATATTAAATATATACCAATAAATGGGGCATATAGAATATAATTAATTTTAAAAGTTATAAAATTTTTTAAATATTACAAAAGTTATCAGAAGTTTTTAACTAGTGGTCAACTAACCAGAGATGAAACAGAATTTTAGACATACCCAAAACACTATAGGTTATTAGTCCATTGACTATTAGTCATTTTTTTTCCAAACAAAATCAAATGCTTCAAGATAGAATATCATTCAGCAGTAGGTTTTCATTTCACCAAATGAAAATAAGAAAATACATCAACGGATTTTTTTTTTTCCTTTTCTTTTTTTACGTGTGTACATTGAATTTAATTTCATAAACAATATCAAACATGTTCTTTATTTTAGGTCTTCAAAGTACGTACAATGCATAGCTGAAACAGCAAACATGCATTATTTTATAGAAACTGATAGATTTTGCAGATGTTCTGTATGAGGACTGAGCAACACTTTTAGTTATTGTTAAGCAGTAGGTATATAAAGAATTGTTGATAAAGATTTGCATTAAATGAGTTTGAATTTTTAACTATGTAACATGTAAAGATTTTTCATTTGATTTATATAACGACTGATAATAATAAAATGTTATTTATCTCAACACTAATTACAAACAATTGATATGGTACAAAATTTTTAAAGCATTAAGTATAGAAACTTATTCTTCTTTACTAACGATGAATGTGTGCGTGTTTGTATTGGCCCTGTCCTAGCCAGACGGTTAGATTTACAACTAACAAATTTGGTACATGTTTCCTTGGAGGCCAGAAATGTGTACCTTGGAATGATTTTTCTGAAATTTTGTTAATTAAAAATTGAGCTCAATTTCGGATTTTTTTTCGCGATAACTTCTGAATATATTATCCACAAAAAGAAATTTTACACCATTTTAAAAAATTTTAAAAATTATCATTTTCGTGGTTCTAATTTAGTAATCATGCGCATTTTGATGAATTTTGGCAATTTTTTAAAAGTATTTTCCCCCGATTTTAAACAATGGATTATATTGTTGCTCTGAAATTCAAATAGTTTTCATTCTTTCATCAACTTTCTGATGATTTTTTTTCCCTTGTTGAAAGCTAAACAACAAGGTTTTTTGGCTTAATATCTGTGTAGTTCACGAGGCGTATAAAGAATCGCGAAATTTAGAGGATAGATGAACCGGATCATTCCGTTTTGAATAGCGCCATGATGTCACAAGACTGATCTCCATTACAAAGGTTTATGTACAGAGTAAAAAGGACATATCTAAGAAACAATTCAAATAACATGGCTTTAATGGAAGATCATTTGACGGTCATGAAGTTATATCTATAAGATTTAAAGAAATCTAAATATAACCAATATTTCCAACAAACGAGCTGGCCACCAAACTCAAATATTGTAGTTTCAAATAAAAAGAAAGGAGAACTCTGTTACGACTAACATCAAGTGAGTTAAACTTGGAATATTAATACCTTATAAAACGTGCGATTTTAGATCACTCCATCCAGCGTGTTAAAGAAGATATGCCAATCCAAATTTTCCCCAAGGCTGATTGGCCTTAGATTATGAAAATGTTGAATGTTCTAAAATTTTAACATTCAAATTTAATAATTTCTTTAGATTTTGATCGAAGAAGATTGAAATGTTTTTTAATTTAATTTCATTTTTATTTAAAAATTGGAGAGTCAAGAATAATTTACAGAATATATAATAAACTGTATTAAAAAAAAACTTCAGAATTTTTTGAAGTATATATATTGATCGAAACAAAATAAAATATTATTATTTACATCATTTAAATCCCTTAGAAAGTAAGACTAATTACTGAATTTTATACTGAATCAGAGAAATTTTTATTGAATCATTCTTTGAGGTATTGCATAAAGTATGAAAATTGTTCTGTAGTGCACTTGAGCCTTCAATGCTGAACGATTTAATTTTTTTTACTCATATTTTTGAAAAAAACTTGCTTGGTTTCAACTAAAAATGATTTTATATTAAATGAAGTTTTATCACTTCTACTATAATTTAAAGTTTACATTTTATAAGAGCTAACAGAAAGTTAGAGAGATACATAGAACAATGAACAGAACAGCTTAAGGCTTCTATAATAATTCGCCTTATATGAAATTTAAGGCTTAAAAATATTTTGCTAAAGAAGTTATTAAGAGATCAAATTGCATAAAATATTGAATTTAAATTTTTAGCGAGCATTAATCCCGGTGAACTGATTGGTCGCCAAATATTTTGTAATAATATTAGACATAGCATTCAATGAGTTTGTAGTTTAAATATATGCATTTAACTCATTATTAATACTTCATTGATTTTAAAACAGTGTAATTATTATATTATTTCCCTGTAATTATTTGAATTTAAATATTTTTTATTGACTGGAAGACTTAAAGAATAAAAATCTTAATAACACTCTAATTATTTGCATACAAAAATCGAATAAATACGAACGCTCATTTTATTGAGCGATCTATAGAATAGATACTTAGTGCATATGCAGGTTATATGTAAGCATTTTGCTTATAATAAGTATATAACAGTGTTTCTACAGTAGGAAACAAGGATTTATTTTTTAAGTTTGACATTCTGTTAGTGAAATTAAGTGCAAAAACGATAAAAACAATGTTTTGAAAATTATTACTCAGAAAATTATATACTCGGTTAATTTAATACCTTATAATTTAAAATAAATATATATATGCAAGGAAAATTCAATAGAATAAATTACTTTATTCTTATCATCAAGTTCATTACTAAACATTTAGATTTAGGGATGCTATTTTATGGTCTTAAATGTTTAGATAAATTATTTTGTTGAATTAGTGGTCTTGCCATTTTCTATATATTTAGAATTAAATTCGAATTTATAGCAACAATTAAAACATGTAATGTAAATGTTACAAATTTTTATGATTCTTGCATAGAATATGAGAACATGTTTTGGAAACCATGCGAGTTGATCTGTGGAAATGCATGATATATGAAAATCCTAAAATTCTTTTATACTGTTATATATAAATGTAATGATATTTTAATATCTAATTTAATTCAAATTAATTTTCGAAATTTTTTGCCTAATTCGGCCCCATGTCGGGGTGATTCTAAAGTGTTTTCTTGCTTCATGATACTATTTCACGTACGAAGCTGAGTAAAAATTACTGCACAATCACTTCTATGTATCAAGTGAAAGTGAACTTCCGTTGCCCTTCTCAAAGGTCAACTCGTGTATTGAATCGGCGCGTGGCTGGAAATCCCATGTTCTATAAGACTAGTAATCATTTGTTTCGTTCCTTCTTTCTTACTTCTGCTTTTGTGCTGCGCTCTGTCTTCTTGTAAATAATCATGCCTGCCACTCGAGAGAGAATAAAACGAAATTAAAAATGTAAAATGTCTCTTCACTGCTTCGAACCTGCATTCTGCTTCAACCAAAATATGTTACACACACACACACACACACACACACACACACACACACACACGTCTGTGTGTGTGTGTGTGTTTAATGATGTTTGAACTCTTAATTTAGCCCATAGTAACTTCATTTTAAAATATTCTCTTATTTCGTAATCCAATTCCACTTTCTCTACGTAATTAATTCAAGAGAGCTTTGTAAAATTGATGAATCGGCTAAAAGCCTAACTTTCCCACACTCCGAGTGAAGAGACAAAATACCGCTGACAAGACGAATTCTTTTTTGAAACCTCCCTGTGTTTCCCCTGCCTTGACAGCGCGTGTAGCAAAAATCGCTATTGAGATCTTAATAATATATTAGCACTGTAAAGAAATATTTTCCCTATCAAAATCTCAGGTTATATAAGACCAGGATATAAACTGTCCAAGAGCTTTTTCATCATTCTTTTCTGTGTCGTTATATGTGCTCATTGCTTGTACATATGCCTGCTTCTTCAAAATGAAATAAAACGACGTCACGAAATCAAAAGTATCTTCACTGTCTTCAAACTGCATTCTGCTTCACATAAAATAATGCTTATATATATATAAAGAATTTCCGAATCCTGTCGGCTAAATATTATATAAGGGATTTCGAATCCATTCGGCTAAATAATATGTAACATTATTTTGGTTGAAGCAGAAGCAAGTTTGACAAGCAGTGAGGAGACTTTGTACCTTTAATTTCGTTTTATTCTATTCCGAGTGGAAGGCATGATTTTTTACAAGAAGACGCAGTTCGGCACAAAAGCAGTAGTTAAGAAGAAGGCAATACAGATTCAACCCATACGAACGAATGATCACTAGTTTTATATAACATTGGATTTCTGGCCATGAGCCAATTCAATACACATGGTGACCTTTGACACCTTTTCAAGGGAACCTAAGGGATCACTTTCATTTGAGACGTAGTACTGATGGCGCATTATTTTTTACAGAAGAATTAATTAAACCGAAAGTGGAATTGGATCACGAAATAAGAGAATATTTTTAGAATGAAGTTACGATGGGCAAAATTAAGATAAAGTTTTGGTGACTAATTTGGATTAAAGCAAGAGTTTAAAATATCATTACAATTTTCCCCCCACTGCTAGCCATGTAAGTGCATTGGGGCCCTCGACACTCCGCTATACCTTACAGTGGTGTTCAAGTAAGAAAAATTATAATTATATTGCTGAGTAAGTTTAATTAAAAGCATAAAGGAAGTGACACCTCAGTTTCCCTTACTTTCACATTATACAAACATTAAGCAGAAATCCCATTCATCATTTTATATCAGAAGCATTAAAAGACCGAGAATTGTATTGATGAAAATATTATATAATAAAAACTCATAACAAATATTAAAATTTAAATAATTTAGTACACAAAGTTATTTTGACCATTTTTCTGTAAATACTGAATTAATGAACTTAATTAAATGAAGACAGTCTATGGTATATTTGCCTACATTATTCTTAAATTTTAGGAAATCTGACTCAACAAGATTATTAAATCAGAAATTATTAAAATCAGTATAGTTATGATTTTAAATAAAGTATTTTAGCTGTAAATAAACACGCAAGATTCAAAACTTCAGGTAAAAACTTGGATATGACAATAATACTAGCAAAACTGAAATATTTCCTATTAAACACTTGGAACTGAAACTATAAATATAAAATTCAAAAATATCTAACAAAAATCTTGGAAATGAAATTAATACTTGTAAAATTTAATGGTTTCATATAAAACTTTTGGAAATGTAAATAAATAAGATTCATGTATTTCAAATAAATCATTTGGAAATGATAATAATAATTGTAAAATTCAAAAATATCAAATGAAAAACTTGGAACCAAAAGTAATAAATGCAAAATTCAAAGATTTCAAACAAAACACTTGTGAATGAATGAAACAAACGCAAGACTCAAAATACTCTTATAGTATTTGGAGAAAAAAGAAAATATATATATATAATATAAAAAATATTAGTATTTTGTAAAAAACAAGTATTTGGACACAGGGATAACAGAGGGAAGCTTAATAACTGTCAGGGGTGTAATAATTTCCCCTGAGGTATTTACTACCTTAGTATAATCATCATGTACCATTAATTATTAAGTATATAAGAATCTTGGTATGTTATTTTTTTTCATTCACAAGGGTTGTATGCATAATTTTTAAATAATAAATTTGAAAAAAATTTAAAAATTCAATATTTTAAATTAAAACTCATAATATTTCGAATAATAATATAAAAAGATTATTTGTAATTATATTATAATAGAAAAATGCAATTTAAAATCAAATCACAAATACAGAATATAAATTTTGAATTTCATCCGTTCATGGAGGCTTTTTTTTTAAATACTAATAACTTTTTGATGAATCATGGCACAGGTTGGAACGTCTGGACGATCAGCAGCACATTCACTTTTTAAAGAAATTTTGAGCACTGATTAACGGAAACTTCTCTATGATGACAAGGAGCGCAAAAACACAAGAGTAAATGGAGCACAAACACGTCGGAAAGCTGGAACATCGGATGAGGTCATAGGTTAGGCACGGTACCATCGAAGATGCGGTAACATGGCGAAATGCAGGGTATATTGCATCGGTTGGTATGGAACTTCGTCATGAACGACATAGCCGAAAGAGCTTCACCATCGGTGATTAGCGTGGGTGGCCGCAACAATACGGAACCATCTTCGATGCACGGCGAATCAAGGAGCCGTACTTTAACATAAAATTGCCTTTCATCCAGGGGATTAATTCTTTAAAAAAATTTTCACAGGAAACTATCCTTGTCGACTAATTATTATGTAAAGAATTTCCGAATCCAGTCGGCTAACTATTATATAAGGGATTTCCGAATCTTTTCGGCTAAATATTATATAAGGGATTTCGAATCCATTCGGCTAAATAATATGTAACATTATTTTGGTTCCAGCAGAAGACAGGTTTGACAAGCAGTGAAGAGACATCGTATTTTTAATTCCGTTTTTTTCTATTCCGAGTGGAAGGTATGATTTTTTACAAAAGACGCAGTGAGGTACAAAAGCAGAAGTTAAGAAGGCAAAAAAGGGACGAACAAATGATCATTAGTCTTATATAAGATTGGATTTCTGGCCAGGCGCCAATTCAATACACGTGGTGACCTTTGACACTTTTTCAAGGGTACCTAATGGATCACTTTCATTTGAGACGTAGTACTGATGACGCATTATTTTTTACAGAGGAATTAATTAAACCGAAAGTGGAATTGGATCACGAAATAAGAGAATATTTTTGATGATGGGTTAAATTAAGCAAATTAATTTGGATTAAATTAAGAGATTAAAATATCATTATATATATATATATATATATATATATATATATATATATATATATATATATATATATATATATATATATATATATATATAATAAAGCTCAGTGTGTGTGTTGGCGCTCTACAGGCCAGACCGTTACCTACAGCTACCAAATTTGGTACATGTATATCTTGGAGGTCGGGAATATGCACCTGGGTTCCCTTTTTTTGGATTTTTAATTATTAATTAAAATCTAACTTTCCCCCCAAAAAAATCTTCATTTTCCTCCACCTCCAAATGAGTAAGGCTACAGTTTTGTTCCCAAGCTAACGAGGCTAGACTTAACATTTTTCGGCCAATTATTTCAAACGATTCTGTTTATTTTCTTAATGTTTGATGCATTTAAAATTAAACATTTTTAATTAATAGATCTGCTCATGATGAATCTGAGAAAATTTTGTTGACAAATTCTTGAGATATTGCATAAATCAAGAAAGATATTCTTTAGTGCCCATAAAATTTAAACGCTCAGTGACTCTATTTTCAGTAATCATATTATTAAAAAAAATGCTTTGTTTCAGTAAAAAATATTATTATATTAATTGCAGATTAATCTTTTCCACTTTAATTTAAAGCATAAATTCTACGGGAGCTAACAGAAAATTAGAGAGATACATATTACATTATGACTAAAGGCCTTTATAATATTAGGAGTGTATTATATGACTATCAAAATTTGAAGTTTTAAATTATTTTGATGAAGAAGCTATTAAAGTAGGAATTGCATAAAATATCTAATTATTAAAATTTTAACGAACATTAAGATTGGCAAACCGGCTGGTCGCCAAAGGCAAGTAGTATATACATATTTAACATATTTTGGTTGAGTAGAATGCAGGTTCGAAAAGCAGTAAAGAGACTTTGTATCTTTAATTTCGTTTTCTTCTATTCCGAGTGGCAGGCATGATTTTAACAAGAAGGCGCGGTGCAGCGCGGCGCACAAAGCTGAAGGCAAAAAGGGGCGAACAAATAATCACTAGTCTCAAATAACATAGGACTTCTGGCCAGTCGCCAATTCAATACACATGTGACCTTTGACACCTTTTGAAGGGTACAGAAGATACCACTTTCATTTGACACGTAGTACTGATGGCGCATTATTTTTACAAACGGATTAATTAAACCGAAAGTGGAATTGGATCAAGAAATAAGAGAATATTTTAGAATGAAATTACGATGGGCTATAAATTAAGATAAAGTTTTGGAAATTAATTTGGATTAAATTAAAAGTTTAAATTATCATTACATATATATATATATATATATATATATATATATATATATATATATATATATATATATATATATATATATATATATATATATATATATATATATATATATATACATAGAGAGAGAGAGAGAGAGAGAGAGAGAAATTCATGATAAGGTAGCATATGTACGTTTTGTTTTGTATAATATTTTTAATACTTTTGAAAGGAATATATTCATATATGCTTTAATTTTATATGTGTATTTTCAGAAAAGCAGCAAATCATATTGAAGCAACTATTTTTTGTGATGAAATTATTTCTGATCAATGTGAATTGTATATACTATTCTATGTAAATTTTGCAAATGTAATAGATTTCATCATCCGTGCTGAGTTTTATTTTAAAGTGATATCAATTATATATGCATGCATTTTGCTTAAAGATGCGTATATGCTTTAGTTTCGAAGCAGATTGAGGTTATATCATTGCAAAACATATTATTTATCTAATTCTTTAAATATAAAACAGTTGAGCACAGGCATATATTAGTTTATCTCTGTAATATTTTTTCATACAGAATTAAAAAAGCTATCATGCATTAGCTATTATGCTTTAAAAATTATAAATTGATTTTTTTAATTATACACTATTTGTAAAAAATTTTATATATATATATATATATATATATATATATATATATATATATATATATATATATATATATATATATATATATATATATATATATATATATATAGGAATATCAATACCGGTATACCGGGATACCGAATATCGGTATTTTGAGCCAATTGTACAGTTTTGTAATACCGGTATTCACAAGTTTAAATACTGTTTTTTTCAGTATTTACTAGAAATTTTTAAAATTGTCTCCACTATATGTTCAGGGATCGACAATGTAGAAAATAGTATATGTTTTGGTTTTTATGTCTCCCTAACGGACGAAAATAATTAGCTAATTAATGGCTTAATTAATTGCCTAAATCTAAATTTGCGAAATATGGATTATCCCTGAACGAAGATATTGTATCCATAACGACTGATGGAGCAACAGATATGAAGAAAGTTGGAAAGTTGATTGGTGCAAATCAGCAATTGTGCTATGCTCATGGAATTCAATTAGGAGTAATATATGTATTATACCAAAAAATAAAGAACAGAAGAATCCAAATACTGTGAATATAGAAACTTCGGATTCCAACTTTGAAGAGAGTAAGAGTGAGAATGATATTGACAATGAAGATAATGATAATGCAATTGTTGAAGAAGATATTGCTAATGAGGATGAAATATTTACCCATCAAAAATTGCTTCCTATAATTTATAAAGTTCGAAAAATTGTTATTTAAAAGTTCCCCTATAAAGAATGACATATTACTAAAATATATACTAGCTGAAAATAAAACAGAATATATATTAATATTAGATTCTAAAAAACGTTGGAACAGTTTACTCCTAATGATGAAACGACTTTTGAAACTGAGAAATCTAATCCAACGAATAATCGACTTAAACCTGTAAAGTAATTTTTCAGATAGTGAATTCGACTTAATATCCAGAACTGCATCAGCTTTACTTCCGATAAAACTGACTATTGAGGCATTATGTCGGAGAGATTCTAATTTATTAACAGCTAATGCAACAATGAATTTCATTTTGCAGTCATTGAAAGAATAACACACATCACTGTCTGAAGAATTATATATTACATTAAAAAATAGCACAGAAGAAAGGCATACCGAAATAAAAAATGTCTTATGGTATTTAGATAATTATAATGATTTTAAAAATGAAAAAGATTAAAAGAAAATAACCAACTGAAATCTGATTAAGATTATAATAAGTTTTAAAATTTTTTACCCACAAACCTATCCACATTCAGAAGAATTCGGTTCAGTTATCGAAGATTATGATGACACTAATGTCGATAGTGAAAAGGAATTGTCTCTTGAACAAAAATTAGAATTATCGATAAATAAAAAAATTTTAACGAACCAAAATACGATGCAGAAATCAGCTATATCCAAAACCATCGGGCGAGAAATCGATTTATTTGATGATGAGGGATTTAGAGGTAAATACTTGGAAAAAAATATATCGCGCATTGCTAACAATACCACCAACTAGCGTAGATGCCGAAAGAGCGTTTTCGACAGATGGTAATTTTTGCACACAATTACTTTTCAGGCTTAATGACAGTACAATTGATACATTATGTTTTTTAAGATCACATTTCAAACATTTTTAATACTACCACAGACTGAATAATGATATTTACACTTTTTTGTGATTTAAATAAATAAGATGTTCCTTTACTTGTTTTTGATTCTTTATATACTGTTATAATTTATAAGTTACAATTTTTTTTTGTGATATTTACACTCTCTAATAAAACTGGCAAATAAAACAAAGAAACACCTGTGTTTTGTTTCTTTATCTAAAATTTCTAATACCGATATTAAAACCGGTATCCCGGTATTAAGATCTAAAAAATACCGAATACAGGTATTGAAATTTTGTTCCGATATTGCAATCCCTATATATATATATACTAGCCGCCTTTGGCGACCAGCCGGTTCGCCCATCTTAATGTTCGTTAAAATTTTAATAATTAAATATTTTATGCAATTCCTACTTTAATAACTTCTTCATCAAAATATTTTAAAACTTCAAATTTGGATATATAATTCACTCATAATATTATAAACGCCTTCAGTCACAACGTAATATGTATCTCTCTAATTTTCTGTTAGTTCCCGTAGAATTTATACTATAAATTAAAGTGGAAAAGATTAATCTGCAATTAATATAATAATATTTTTTACTGAAACAAAGTATTTTTTTTGTAATATGATTACTGAAAAGAGTCACTGAGCGTTTAAACTTTATGGGCACTAAAGAATATATTTCCTAATTTATGTAATATTTCAAGAATTTGTCAACAAAATATTCTCAGATTCATCATGACCAGAACGATTCATTAACAGTGTTTAATTTTAAATGCATCAAACATTAAGAAAATAAAAACGAATCGTTTAAAATAATCGGTTGAAAACAGGTTAAAAAAAACTACTTAAAAAACGATGTACTTAAAACTATAAGCGTATACAAAAAATATATAACTAACTTAAATACAATTTAATTACAAAAACATGCAACGAACCTAAAACTAATTTAAATCGAGTCCGCTTCCGTTGAAATGTAAACAATCATAATACAATGCGCATGCGTGAATTTTCAACGCCAGTTGCGGAACGCAAATGCGTGATTTTTTCTACGCCAGTTGGGGTAACGCTATGCAGATTAGAAATTTTTAATTTCCTTTATTCTGTTTTATTTTAATTCAAAAGTGCTTAAGAATGAATCTGAAAGATCGATTCATTAACAATGTTTAATTTTAAATGCATCAAACATTAAGAAAATAAATAGAATCGTTTCAAATAATCAGCCGAAAAATCTTAAGCCTAGCCTCATGACTGTTGGGAAAAAAATTGAAGCCGTACTCATTTGGCGATTTGAAGATTTTTTTGGCGGGAAAGTTAGTTTTTAATTAATAATTAAAATTCTAATTAAAAATTCAAAAAAAGGGCTATCCTATCTTTTAAGTTAGATCAAACTGCACACGGTGTGCAAATTTGATTAAAATCGGTTAAGTAGTTTAGGAGTCCATCGCGGACAAACAACGTGACACGTAATTTATATATATTAAGATATATGAATGCAACTATTTGTATGCATGTACATAAATATTTGTATATAACTACGTGGAGAATTATATTGTTAGAACATTTACATAGATTATTTTATTTTGGTACGAAATATGTACTTTTAAACAAGTATTTGATTTTGTTATTAATAAATTATTTATAAAGCTCCTAGATATTACTTATCAATTGCTTTTGATTTTTCATTTGTGATTCTTGTGCATGAATATGATTTATATAACAATTTTTAAGAATACAGTTGGCTTAAAAAGTAAAATTTTAATTAAATAAATTCATGTAATAAATTTCTTTTTAATCATTAATACATACTTTTCAGTTCTAATTTTGTCATCGTTTTTATTTATTTTGTTGAACTTGAAGGAAAATTATAAATTTGTTAAAACCATAAAAGCCGAATTGTAATTTTAAGTCAAATTACCTCTTTAATCAAGAAATGTTAAATGCTGACACCGGAGTTTGTTTGAGTATCTTTTTTTGCAATTTTTCAAAAAAAAAAAAAAGTTTTACTGCAACATCTACAGAAGTGGTAAATTAAAAATGACATTTTCAAAAATAGAATAAAAAAATAATATACACGAATCTTCAGTGTCTGATTACAAGCTGCTATTGAGAAATCATTTTTTTTTTTAACTATTCAGCTATTAACTATTTTATTAACTATCTCTTTATTTAACTATCGTATTAACTATTTTCTTTTATACAGCCCAGAACAGCTTTAAATATGACAACTTAAATATATATTATATATCCCACAAGAACTTTAAATATTTCTAAACAAATACGATTTTAAAATGTAAATATAGGTTTTCGTCATAACGTTGCTGTGATTGGTTGAAAGAGCTGCACATTTTAGATACAGTTGAAATTATTTTAAGGTTTTACATTTTAATCTGAATTTATTCGAAGCGGAACATACCTTTTTTAATTAACGTTCAATATTTGCGGTTTTTCTGTCGAAAAGGTTTTTAAGAAAGAATGAAAACAAGAAGTCTTTTCTATCGTAGTTAACTGTCCATGCCTAGTGTCCTGTAATGTTGATCAACTATTGTTACATCCTCTTCATTAAGCAAGCTAAAATTCACACTTCATTTTTTTCCAAGACTAAGTGATTTTTGAAGTAACAAAAAAATGCATTTTCGGTTGTTTAAAACCGTCATTCTATTTTATATTAATTTTGATTAGATCGCAATTTTTTGAAAACCATGTAACATCATTAAATGTCTTGAGAAATGCATTATTTCTAAGTATTCTTTAATAACAGATACAAGCATGGATGCATACAATTTCACATATTTTATAGAAAAATTTAAAAAAAAATCAGTACCAAGTTATAAAGCTAAATATTTCTTAAGATTTTAAATTGCTAAAGATATCCATTCAAAAGGAAATTCTTATTTAATACTTTATCAGTCAGTTCACTAATTTCCAATAAATTGGCGAGTTGTTAAAATTTGAATAAAACAGCCTTAAATATTATTTATGACACTAAAGACTATAATATTTTTTTCCCCCCAACCAACATTTTTTTTTTTTTTTTGCTATTTAGGTTAATATATTCAAAATTGAGCTAGGGTACCATCATTTAAATCAATCTTAGGTACAGTAATATTATAGTAACTACAGCTAATTATCGATGTCTTTTCAAAATAAACGCAAAATCACATTGAAGTACTTTTATTACAAATTTTTGTTGAAAACCTTATCAAAATTCAGTTTAATCATATAGAAAAAGTGCCAAATAGTGATACGTGCAATTTTTAAATAGTAAGATTAAAAGTGTACAGTTGATGAACAATCTGAAAATATGTGTGTATAAACATAAAATATGTCTAGTCCTTGAACATAGAAACTTTAAGCAGCTGACTGCGGAGTTAAAGTCTAAAATTCTTCTTCGACGTACTCCATAATTAAGGAAGCAACGGTGTTGTATTTCTCAAACTGCTTAATAAATGACTGGATATTATGAACAACTGATGTTAATCTCTCTGAAAGTTCGATATGATTGTTATTATAAGGAAAAGGGATCTCCCAATTATCAATGTTACCTTGGGAAATTTCAATATTCGATTTATTTACGTTCAATCAATTAATCTTGCAAAAGATATCCAGGCGTACGAATGTGAAATGATATTAGATGAAATTTTTATTTTCAAGTGGCAAATAGAAAGTTCCCCATTTTATTACGAACTCTACAATAGCACCTAAATCATCGGTAATTTTTTTAAATTTAGTAACTAAATCTTCGTATTTTCAACCGCTATTAGAGTATCACTTAAAAACTGAACATTTTTTCACTCGCGAGTTTCTTCTTCAACTGAATCCCTTTCGGGATTCTTCAATTCAGATATGACATCAATCATCTCAGCATCTTTTCCAACTTCAGCTGAAAACTGAACAACTTCCGGCTGGACAATTTCTTTTTCTTTAACTGATTTCTGATTGGAATTTATTCCAGATTTATCTTCGGTTGACACTCCGCCACTGCTGCCATCTTCTGATGATAAATGAATATTCACCCACCCCTTAGTATTTTTTTTCAGTCTATTTAAAAATAAATTCGACTTTCTTATTTTAACTTGAAGCGATTGACCAAACGAATCCATGGCTTCAAGATATCTTCCTTCTTTTTCGAAAAGTTTCTCCCATATGACACGAAGAGAATTATTGCTGCTTGTCAATTCCTCGCCATCTTTTAGATACTGCTTCCATTTAGATACAACCGAATTAATTCTTACAATATCTTGCATCATTCCGGCTCTTACGATTAGCAGCTGAACATAAATTTTTCTTTGACTTTCAATTGAAAATTGATCAATATTTCCCTTGTCCAAATAATACAGAACAGAATCTATCGCTTCAAAATTTTTTTGAAATTCGTGAACATGTTCTTCATGATGTTTTAACTGGTATTCACTATCATTTAAAAATTCAATGATCTCTTCTTCAGTACCTTCCTTTTTGAGGGACTGTAGCTCAATATTTAACATATTCCCTATTACTTTGATTTCATTTATCATCATTTTTGATGTCAAATGTCTTTCTCTAATAACTTCTAATTTTTCAACAATCATATTTGCTTGCTGTTCGGGGTTCATTGACTGGAAAGTGTGTTCTGTCAGATTATTTAAAACTTCATAAGTAGAAAAATAATCTTGTGAATCTTCTTGACCCATTGTCTTATTAAATACTGTTTGTCTAGATGTAACCTCAGGCGTAAACAAGGCGAACAAATCCATTTTATTGAAAGCACACAAAAATTTCTCACTCTCCGATTTAATTGATTTTAGCCAGTCAACTTGAGACTTCCTTTGTCCATGAACGATTCTTAAATCCAAAAAAATTTTCTTGTGACTGTCAAGTGTGAGTCCGTCGATTTCATCCACATTTAAATTATCCATAATTGAGCTTATATTTTCCGAAAGATCTTTAAACCCATGAAAAACGTCTATCTACATTTTGATCTTTCGTCCAATAAGATCTATCAGCTTCAAGACTTCTGTTTTTTCATTTCTTTTATCGTGGATTGATTGAACATCTTTAATCATCGATTCCATTAACTTAGTTGCAATTATTTCTTTTAGATCTAATTTCCTAGATGTTTCGGAAATGGTTTTTAATTTTATTATGAATGAATTAACTTTTTCGTGTTCTGCCGGGAATAATGAAGAAATCTTTTTTTCCATATCAGCTAAAATTTTGGAGGAAAGAGCACCACAATCTGAAAGATATCCAAGAACTTCATTTACTGCATTAATAAACGTGTTGGACTTCTTATTTCTTCGAAAATTTACTTCTTTGAAATTACTGAGAAATGTTTCACACTCAAATTTAATAAAGTCTATCCTAATTTTCTGGGCTTTCATCTTCTCCAGTACAGTTGGCAATTTAAAATAAATTTGTTTTTGGTTTCCGCCAGATAACTGATTGAAATCTTGCGAAAATAAATCATTCATAAATGACTGTGTTTCATCTAGACGTGCTCTGAGCTTCTGGCAGAAGTTTTTTAACCGTGTAACTAGTCCATCATTATGATTAAAAAATGCGTTCTTTTCCGCTTCAAATGCTTCTACATTTTTAACAATTAATGCTTCGATGTAATTTTTAACTTGTTTTTCTTCGACGGAAGATTTCTTCAATTCATCTACAAAATCGTTTAATTTTGTAATGAAGAAATCAATTCGGCCTTCAGCAGCCATTTCTAAAGCCTTTTCGTCTCCCAAATCATTGAACTTGTTTAGAGCTGCCATGCTCAATTCAGTAAAACCAATCCCGCTCCTATTATCTAAAGTAATCTGAAACAAAAAGAGAAAAAAATTATTAATTTTGTTTGTAATAAGTAGTGTGGCATAGAATACATATTCATGGTATTGAATAAAACTCTACATATTCTTGTATTCTAAAATAAAATTTTTATACATGTGAATTTATTTTTTCCAATAAATTCAAACTCTTTAAAAGCTATTATTGTAATTCACTGCATTAAAAGCAATTGTCTAATTTCCATACTCTGTTATTAATACATATAGAAGTTTGATCGATCTCACGCTGCAGAATTGGGCCTTGAGAAACAGGTATCATATTTTTTTGGTAGTAACGAAATATATATCGACAAGCTCATTCATTAATGAAGAGTGACTCAGAAAATTCAGTAACATAGTTGACCTTTTTAAACAAACAATGATTTGAATTTAAATCTACAGAGAGACAAAATAAACATTTTGATACTGAGCAGTAAAATTGAAGCTATGAAGAATAAACAGAAACTTTTGCAAGGAGAACTGAACAAAAATAAAACAGACATATTCTAGTGCTTTACAGAATAACGACACAGATAACTTATTATTTCAAAATATTATTACACGTCATATGATAAATTTTTCGAAAAAATTCCAAATAAAAAATTGGTTTTGATAATTGACTCAGTGTTTAATATTTTCAAATACAGTATTCCTTTAAATGAAAAAAGGTTATGACAGTTACATAAAAAGTTAATGACTTTAATGAACAGTTAGTTGATGTTTCAAACGATGAAGCATTGTACATTTAATTTAAATGTTCGTCTAAAAGAAAATTTTCGTTATCGATTGGAAATTAATATGCTGATTTGAAGAAAAAGGGAATTAATATTTTGATTCATTTACATCGACCTATTTATGTGAACCAAACTGTTCAAAATAAGTTGCCACTAAAGCAAAATACCGATACCATTTGGATCCAAATAAATGGTTCCCAGCTTTCGACTTCGAATATAGATCCGAACATAGAAGCAGTCATGAACTCTTTGTAAACGAATATCTCAATTTAATTCTTTTGATGTAAAAGTTTTTTTGAAAGTACTTGTAATTAAAATAATATTTATACCCATGTTCTTAAATAAAACCATTGCTTCATAAAAGTATGTTATTTTTCCACATCCTGAATAAGGCAGAAACATAAGTGCAATTCTCAGAAGTAATTACTCTTTAATTACAATGATACTTAAAAAGTTACTATTCTCTACCCAGGGGTCGTGACAAAATTTTGCACAAAATGGAAAGAAAGTCGGAAAGGAAGATAATTTGTGTACTGCTGGTCAAAATGATGAGTAGAGAATGACAAGAGTGCACGTGTGTGAAAAGAACATCAAGATATCTATTAGAGAATATAACGATTCATTAAATTGGCAGAAAATAATTATTTTTGCTACAAATCGGCTAAGATTGAAGTCTTTAAGCCTGAGAATTCCTATAAACCTTCACCACTAACCAAGATGTATAATTTTCAATGACTATTATTGATTGTAAATTTTCCAGCAAAATATCTTGTATGTGCCATAGTGTAAAAAATAAGCCGCTTATTCTAAGTAAATACGGAATATTAATCATTTATAAAAAAATTGTAATTTTATTTTTAAGTTTATCAAATTTTACATCTTTTATCTCCGTAAGAAATACCTTGTACCCATTCCTAAGCTTTCTATTCAAGTTTACTTTAAAAAAAAATTTTTTTTTTAGACGTAGAAATAATTCCCCAAAAAGATGATGTAATGATAAACATGCTACGGAATTTTTCATCATTCCATAAGACTTTGTTCTCCAATTTCCATATTTCAAATAGAAAGAAATTCTGCTTAAAATAGAAACTTTATTATTACACTTACACAATGATAAAAAATGATGGGGGTAGTAAGGGGAAAAAATATCTAACCTAAAGTTTAAACAAAATATAAATTTGGGGGCAGTGAGAAAAAGAATTAAACACGTGAAAAACATTATCCAGCTTTAATAGACTCTGGAAGATATACACAATTGAGTTGTAAACGATTATGCTGTTCTTAACTATATGTAAAAACAACATTGAAATGAAAAGAATACTTCTTTGATGATTTTTATAAGAAATACCAACTCCCTTCATTCTAAATCTCTAATACGTAATAATTGTACCATTAGCAAAAGCCTCATAAAATCATGTGTTGACCTTTTTGGCACCTTAGATTATCAGGTTGAAATCAGTACTGTCAGTCTGCTAAAATCATGACACTTTAAGAGTGACTAAAAAATTTTCAAAGTCCGAGTAGGGTCGAAATAGTAAAAATCTAAATCAACGCTTTTCAACTTTTTAACGTGAAGCCAGAATAAAAGCGATTGGATGAGAAGCGTAACTTCAAATTCTTGGTATTTTCAAAATTCTACGAAACATTGTCATCTATTTTAATACATTTTTAGGTGAAGGAATTCAGTAAAATTCGAATACAAAGATAATCAGTCCGCCGAGAAAGGCACCACTTTAGGATAATTTCGCACTCCATTATCTCATATTGAAAAGTTTCGAAATGAGCGGAAAGGGCCATGTACATTGAAAGGAAAGGGATTTTTTTTTTTAAAAAAAAAATCAAAATTGGAGCAATTGGTCATGAAACTCACTTAGTACTTCAGGTCTGCTTTTATGCTAAGTAACAGCATATCCTTTTTTCGTAAAAGCCAACTTTTACAACTTAGTCCAGGAATAAAAAGTAATGAAGCTTATAAAAAAGTAAATTTTCAAAGTTTGAGAATAAGTTAAACGAAGCATTATTTGTTAGAATAACAAAAAGTATTTTTATGATGACAAGAAAAACTTCTATTCTTATAACTGCATAATTACAGAAGTTATTTAGCTTTAATTTATTGGAAAAGAATCATGAAAATGATTATTAATATAATATCAAACAGCTGAGAAGGGGTAGGCTTTTTTGGGCAAATTTTCTGGAAGATAGTAAACGAAAAATATTGTTAGTCCAGTGAAGAATAAATTGAAAATCCAGAGATCAAAAAGCTCAGTTGAAACTTATTGCTACTTAATTTTAAACTAGAAAACTCAGAGTTTTCTATAAAATCAGACTGTTTATCATTATTCAAGTATAAAAACAAAGCAGACTTTAAACAACGATAGAAAATTTCTAACTCCAAGTACAGGTTTAAAAAATAACTCTAGTGATGGAGAAAAGTGTTTTCAAAATTCTGATAAAGCCATTTTAATCTCTTTTTAATTGGTTAGACTCTTAAACAATTTTAAAAAATTAAAATTAACGCCTATAAAAGATGCACACATGAAAAAACAATAATAATAAATTGCTCTGAAGTTTTGTTATTGTCTTTACAATTTTTTTTCTTTCAAAATCATAAGTGAATTTCCTCTAAAACCATTTTTTAAATATATATATATATATATATATATATATATATATATATATATATATATATATCGATAGAACTGTAGTGAATGCAGAGATAACAGCCACTGCGTCTGAAAATCTCCAAACTCCCGTCAATCAATCAATATCAACTGTTTTTATTTGTCACAAAAAATTATTTCTCCGGTTCGAGTGCAGAAAATATTTTTTTTAAAAATGTGATAATTCAACATATCTAATTGTTCTGCTAGATTCTTTGCATCTGTCTTTTTCCGATTGCTTTCATTCAAAACAATGGAATCCTAAAGTAACCTTTTTTCCCAAAACAACTTTTATGCAAATATGACTATCGCACGGACACCTTGCGTTAATGCTAAAGCAAGAACTCTTTTCCTCCAAATGCTTTCTTTGGTTATCACTTACAGATCCGAGGAATGAATGGAACAGATTCATTTATTAGATCCGACTGCTCGAACCCAGATCTTCGAACTTATTTCTGCCTCCACGACACATCTCCAGATACGGTTACCCGTACATAAAAATAAAATATATATAACCCCTTAAAAGCATAGTAAACGTTCAAATTCCACGATATATCACTGATATATTTCCCCTAAATGATAACCAATTAATAATAGTTTAAAAATATCGAAATTTGGAGAAATATAACTTTTTTATTATAAAATTGATGAAAGCATTGAATCTCGTGAACTTACTATCACAGTTAATTTTTTAAATTTTCTTTCTCATAGCTATCAGAAAACTAAAAATGTTTTAAAACTACAAAATAAATGTATATACATGAAATAAAATTCTTACATTAAGAAAAATATTTATACAAAAATTAAATAATTTTAAAATGATTTTACCATAATTTTGCAATACAATTCACCAGGACGCCCGCCTAACGCTATTTCACTGAGGGTTTGACGGTTTTCAAACCCGGTTTTAAAAAACCGGTTTTAGAAAGTAAATTTATCACATTCGAGAACCAGTTTTTAAACTAAGAAAACCGGTTTTAAGAATTCATATTATTATGTAAAAATTAATTTTGAACGTATTTGATTTGCTATTCATTCTATGCAAAGTGCAGCAAACAAATTTTTTCAACGTTGCAAGTTGCGTTGGCCAGTGCTTGTGCACTGCACAGTTGCTCCTCGAATTCGTCAATTTATGTTTTTCATGAACATCCCTTTTCACTTTTTTTTTTCTAGGTGAAACAAAAGTTTGATAAAGTTCATCTCTTGCTTCTCGTCGGATGTTTTGTCTATCGGTGTGAAGTCGGTGCTAATAGAAACGTCAGCAATTTGACTGGCTCGTTTCGAAGAACGTGTGAAAGGAATAAATAATTCCCCGTTTTCTGCTTCCTGATCACGGTATTTAATGATATCATATAAAATTTTCTTCGTACCACTCCTGAAAACTTTTTTACTACACCACTTGAACTAGCCACAGCAATATGAAATATTCAATTAAAAGAAAATTGGAATTTTAAATAAAACACAGTGTTAAAATATTCCATATTTTCTTTCGCAACGTTTTAACATAAATTATGTCTTTAGCAAGCATCGGAATTAGATTAAGAAGTGTTTATTTATTTTTTTCAAAATTCCTAGAAAATGTATAGATTAGATTATTTTAAATTGCATTAATATTAATAGTTAAAATAATAAAGTTGTAAAATAAACGTCGAAAATATTTATTCAATAACTTTAACTTCATTTTTAGATAAAGTTTGGGAAGTTAGTCGGAATTTTGGGATAATTTCAAAAAGTTCGGGATAGACAAGGCACTCTGAAATCATTGTAATAAAATGTTGAGCTGCAAAGGATCATCTACGAGCAATCTACATAATCATTTGAAAGCAGTTCATAAAATAATTGTCGGATATAATATAATTGTTTAATTTCTTGAAGACCCAGAAGAAAAACTTACAAATCCAAAGACACTGAAAGCTGAATTTTCATTATTTGAACAAACGAATAAAAGAACAAAAAACTGGATTTGTAATTTGATGCCAAACTCAGTAACTAGTGAGCGAGTTTTCAATTTCAGGCAATATTGTGTCCAAAATAAGAATGAGAGCCACCTTTCAGTGGATATTTTATGTTTTTTAAAATCCTATTTTCTTAGGAGACATTAAAATTAGTGAAAATAATATAAATATTATTTGAAATTTTTGTTTGTGTTTTGGTTATTTTGTGTAAGTAATATGTATATGTAATCTTTAATTTTATTTTTTATATTTTGACTTTGATATTGATTTCTTTTTTTGTTATTTTATATAAATTAAAATAAAATAAAAAAAATAGAATAGGGAAAAATATTTTATTTTTTCCTATTCAATTTTTTTCTTGACAAAAATTCGAAAACCGGCTAAAATCGGTTTTTTTAGAAATATCGAATTTGAAAACCAGTTTTTCAAAAAGTCGGTTTTTGTATAAACCCTAATTTCACGATTCATTTTTCTTCAGTTAGCACAACTCCGCTTCACTGCGGGAAAAGAACACCAATCCGTAATTTGAAAGCATGTTTTCGATTAATTCTTGTTTCGTAAGAGCCTGGGTTTAGATTATTTTATTAAATATAAATTCTGTATACTTCCTGTGGACTTAGTGTGATGAATACAAGTAGTCAAGGTAACGTCCATTATTTCATTCCAGAAAATTACGACTTGCTTTATTACTATGAAACAGCTTCAACCTCTCAATATTATGGTTATACCCCTTTCATCGAAATCGAAAGTTTCATGACTGGATTTATTAACGATTTATCGTTATCAAAATGTTATCCTTTAAATGAACGAGGAAGATTGGAGGAAATGTGTACCCCAGAATGTGTACCAAAATTCACTTTTCTTTTGACCAATCCCAGCTCGCGGAAGAAAGCCGCTACGTATATCCATGTATATGAGCAATGCAATCGTACATGTGATTGGCTAACGTGCAAACGTGATTGATTGTGTATGTTTACATTTTGGAAATGAACCGCAAACGTGTGTCAGATTCTGTCTGGTTAATCTTTGAAAATTCACAAGTGGTTTGAGACACAGAAGTGTGAAAGAATTTATGAGCAATTGTTGATATATGTGGGATAGTAAACATAAAAATATAGTTCTTTTTATCATGTACATAATGTTATTCCGTTTACATTAACTTACAAATCTTCAGTAACATGTGGGATGATTATGATTTAAAGTATATTTGTATGTATCACCAAATAAGTAGCATATTTAGATAAATGATTTTTTTAAAAATATATTTCAAAGATTTTATTTTCTAGTGATTTTTTATTTTTCGTGCAGAACATGCAAAGAAGGCTTTCTATCAGTATCATGTTTTCACAAGTATTGAGTCATAATTTTTAACAATGATTATCATGTTCATATTTAACTATCAGAACTTTATTGCTGCAGATATTCATATTTCCTCAATTTTAAATACTTTCATCTCTTTACTTTTTGTTCCCTTTTGTTTCAATAATACTTAAGCCCAACTAATTATTGACATTCTTATTAAATACTAATTTTACCTAATTGTTACATGACAAGTCGTAATAAACATTGCCCTTTTTTTGTTTATTTATTTATTTTGCATTGAAATGGAATATGTAGGGGGAAAAATACTCATATATTGAACATATTCAAAGTGAAAAGGAAAATTTGTTTTTTAAAAATATAAAATTGGTTTTTTTTTTGTTTTTTTTACTTCTTAAAATCAACTACATAGACTCAGACATTGATTTCTATTTATATAGCAATTTCAGCATAATTAGTCAAACAAATGTCTTTCTCAAACTATAATGTCACGACAATTTGTGCAATTCTTAATTGCTATTCCTTCGATATAAATTATGAAGATCAAGCAACCCATATATGTGTGAATTTTTGAATTGTTTGTGTGTGAATTTACATTGAAATATTTTAATACCATCTGCTTTTACTTTATTTCATATTAACCATTTTAAAATATATCCAAATTTCAATAAAAGACATACTTCTAATAACACGTTTTCTGTATTTTACGCAATATTTTGCAATACATATATATATATAATGTAATTTTAAATAGCCATGTTATATTTCTTCAAAAAAAATTTCAGCATATTTTTTTCTGAATTGGTTTGAATTAGTTCTTTCAATAACATATATATCCAATACAAAAACTTTCATATTCCAATGAAGGTAAAATATGCCAATCTATTGAATATCTTTTTTCGTGTAAAGGTATCCAATACAAAAACTTTCATATTCCAATGAAGGTAAAATATGCCAATCTATTGAATATCTTTTTTCGTGTAAAGGTGAATATTTTAAAATCCTTTTATGGAAGGCTTTATACAGATGTATGAGGCCTCATATAATGCACTTAGAATTTTAATACAATATTTTACTCGTTAAAGAAATATAATGATCATCGTATGATATTAAAATGCATACATGTTACATTTTTTTTAAAGGATTGAGAAATTATGTATATTTAAAATAAGCTATACAGAAGTTTCATTCAAGCATAATAAATAGTACTTAGTTAGCTCCTAATGAATTTGTTTAATTATTAATGAATTAGTGAATTTGTTTTAAATACAATTAAAGTTGGTACCATTCAGCAACTACATTTGTTGACGATTATCTCAGTGTCAAATAAATGTTTTAAGATTTAAGTTCTTAAAATATCTCTAATTTTATATAAACCTTGTCCTGGTTTTATATTAATCTTCAGTTTCCAAACTTTTACATTACATTGCAACTTCATCTCTTCACATAATATAGTGAAGCAAAAAAAGAGTAATATTTATTTTTCATTCCTTTTAACAATTTGCTATTTTGTTAAAATTTGTTTTTAAATTAAAATAGCTTTCTAACAAATAAGATGCCAAAATTCTTTCTCTTGAAACTTAGCAAAAATTAAATGCTTTGCTATTTCATTTTCTGGAAATATTTAATTTAAACAATATTAATAAATAAATGTTGTATAATCCTGGTTCAATGTAAACTGATTTTATGAAATATCTCTGATATTGCAAATTCAAAAAACAAATACTTATTGTTGGGAAATAATTAAAATTCTTCCCATGAAATTGCAAAATTGCTGATTTTTTAATGAGTAATTGATATGTTATTATTCATATACTACAGTTTAGAATTCGTTTTGTATTCAAAACATTTCAGATCCCCCTTCCCCCAAAAAAAACTTGTATTGCTTGCCTATATGCCTCTGCAGAGTTTAATTTTGACCTGCTATCCATTATTAGGTTCTAATCCATTCAATTTTTTTTTTCATTTACTGCTTATTGTGCTAACAAAGAATATAATATTAATAAAATAAAAGTGATACAACATATAACACAAATTTAATGAACCCAAATGTGGTACATAGTGCAAAGATTTGGATTATATTTCTAACATGATAGCGTTTATAGACTTGTGTACTGTTTATAATTTCACCATGCATGACAAAAATCATTCAAAATGGTTTACAGAACAGATCATCGCATCTGCAACTACAAAAGTTACTTCTTACGTTGCTGATGTTCATTAACCCTTTCAAGAGATATGGAAAATATGCTTCCTCCCAAATATTTCAATTTTTGTGTGAAGTTATGTAGGTTTACTTAAGTTCTGACTCGAATTTTCTATAGTATGGTATGGTATAGTTTAAGTTTTCTGGTACAAGGTACAATTTAGGACAAGTTGTGTCATCCACAAGGATATTTAAGCAGTTCCATCATAAAGGTGTAAATAAAACAAGGATACATTGTAAAACGTCAAAAGTTTAAAAGGTCTATGATTTATAATGATTTGGCACAAGAATAAAAATAAATTTTAAATGCTATGAAAGAAACCAGTAGGTTTTAAAAAGTAAAAAATTTTCAGTGAGGTTTCTCACCCACCAGGTCCTGTAAATTTGAAATAGGCGAATGAAAGTGAGTTAAACGATCAGAAGTAAAATTAGGACATTGAGTAAGAATATGTGCAATAGAATTGATCACTCCACAGTTCGTACAATGAGGAGCTTGTTCACCAAACAGCAAATGTCTATGTGTGTCCAATGCATAGACGAATTAATTTCACATCTGCGCATCGGTGTGGTAAAACTGACCACAAAAGTAATTCGGTCTGAGAACAAGTACATTTTAATGTTGAACTTATGGCGGCACATAATAAGGCCAGGTTTGGGTGTTCTGTCTAAAACAAATTTTTTCGCTTCTGCGTATGAAATATTTCTTCTAACTTTCAGGTTTTGAATTACTTTTTCCATTTAGGACAGTCACGGGAATAAGCAGGATGGAGCCCAGAGCAGTTTAAACATTTGAAGGTCTGTGAGCTACAAACTGAAGTTTCATGAACATCAGCTGAGCATTTGGCACATCGACGGCTGCCATGGCAAGTTCCCTGCGAATGTCCGAATCTCTGACATTTAAAGCAACGTAGAAGATTCGGTACATATGGTTTAACTTTGGATTGTATCTAGCCAGCACGTATAAATTTCGGAAGTTCCGGACTACTGAAAGTTAGAATGACATGTTTTGTTTGGAATGAATGAACCATTACGTTTAATTTTTATGCGATGAGCTGCACAAACTTTTTGGGAATGCAATTCCCGAATGAGTTCATTCTCCGAACAATCAAAAAGATCTAAATCAGAGATGACTCCTCGAGAAAAATTCAGTGTCCTGTGAGGAGTTACCTCTACAGGGAAGTCTTCAAGTTTTGTTAATTTCTGCATCGTAGCAATCTGTGTTTTTGATGAGGTCTCAATAAGAAGATCCCCGGATGGAAGTTTTTTAGTAGATTTCACATCACCAATAAATGAAGAAATCAATCTTTGTACTATGAAAGGTCTCTGGTGTGTGTAATATTAGAAATCTAGTATCTTCAGTGATAGGTAAACATGGCAAAGTGTCTGAAAACCCATGCAAAAAGGGGGGAAAAAATTCGGGCCACGACGACACCGCCTTCCACGGAGCCCAACAAGGGAAGGCAGCCACTGGCTCTGCCCATTCCCAGCCTTAGCGCTTATCATGGCGCTAGCTGGAACCTATACGCTGAGAGTCACCCCCGGGGACAGTGACCACCCTTAACGCCAAGCCCAAGGAGTAACCCCTTCGCTTGATCCTCCTGAGCAGCCCAGTCAAATATCTGGGATACCGGCCGATTGATGCATCAGAGACCGAAATGTACCACCCGTTTAGACGGGTGGTACATTTCGGTTTAGACCCTTAGAGGGTCGCCACGCACGGCGAACACGTGGGGTTTTTGGTTGTCCATGCGAAGCAAGAAGCAAACAGAGCGGCGACAGCTTCTCATGGAAAGCTCCCTCGCTTACCGTCCAGAGATGGAAGAATGAAGAAAACAGAAGGGGAAGGGGGGATTTTAAGAGAGAAGGGGATAAAGAAGAGAAAAGGGATAGAGGAGTAGGAAGAGAAAAGAAAGAGTAAAGATCCCTGGGTACCTCGGGATTGGAACACCTGTACCCACCTAAAGAAGGTGAGCCCCTGAGGGGACAAATTTTCTATAAGACAGGAACTTAGATGCTTCAGTTCCTTATTTCACATAAAACAGTGTGTCTTGATTTGTTACTTAATTATCAAGAAATCAAATTTAATTAATGTAATTAGCTAAATGAGTCACTTTTTTTAAGCCAAATTCAATCCTAAAAATATTTTAACAAATCATGATTGTGTAAAAAAATGACCTTTTAAAGGATTAAGAAAGAGATTTTCAAAATTTGAATTAGATTTTTCACCTAAACATTATTTAAAACTTTAAATTTTTCCTTCAATAATTTTGAAGCATATCAGACACAAACCATTTTTTAAATTATTTTTAAAATACAAAAATGAGTTTTCCGATGAAATTTATTTTATTGCCGTGCGTGTTTTTACCTGTAATTTATATAAAATTTTAAAAATATTTTTTAATATACTTTCTAATTTTTTATCTGTAGTAACTGGATTTATACTCACACACATTCCAAAGATATTAAGTATATTCGTTAGTAATTATTTTCGGTACAATAAAATCAGAGGAATCAAACATAAAATATTCCAGTCGAATTATCATGAAAAGTACCAAAATGTGGAGCAAGTTCGGGGAAAAAAAAAAAAAAAATTAGGAGCAATAATCCCCTCTTTTTTCAACACGTCTCTGATCACAATGTATTCTTAAAGTCGAATTAAAGGACTTATTTGCAATTCTAAAAAATTCATTTGAAAACGATTTTCTATCATTGGGGCAATTGTGTTCTTTAGTAGTCAGACAGAATAACGTTTAGAAATTTAGAATGAAAGTCTTTAAAGGAGTGCTATGGAAAAATAAACCCATTCATCATAATAAAAATTCTTATAAAGAATATTTCCAAGTTGAAGATCTTAAGTCAGATAGTGAACCGGACTAAAACGAAGTCTTCGAATGCCAATTATACCCTCAAGGGGTCGTTTCTCTTTTCCTCTCCTCAACAATATCTATATAAACAGTTTTAAGAAGAAAATTTCATCAAACTGAAATAAAAAATTTTTTTATTGCGGATCACTTTCTAAAGTTCAGTATATCGCAATGCCAAATTAAATTTTCGAAGAATTCAACACAAAATAAGTTTTAAGACTTTTTAAAGACAATCTAAATAATATTTAATTATAGATTTGATATATTTATTTTAAATTATAATGCAGCTTTTTTTTTTAATTATCGAACAAAAAAATATAAAACTTTCGGTAGAACAATGTTCTAAAAGTAAATAACGAACTGCTAGAAAAATATTCTAAAATTAATATCAATATTTATAATAATAATTAAGTTTGCACGGCTTTTGTACACTAGGCGACAGTACAAAATGAAACTATCGGAAATACCACACACACAAAAAAAAAAAATATCTAGAGGGACCTAAGCAGTTGTCTATTTAATAAAAAGGTCATATTCAGGCACTGCAGAATTGTATGCAGACTATCAACATATACTCTGTTGAAGATATTTTTTATTAAAATGAACTTTTTTTTACACGAATAAAAACAATGCAAGGAACATAAGTTGCTAAACTATCAGATGTGAAAAATTATTAAAAGAAATAACCGCATGATTGACTTCTTAAAAATAAAAATTGCTTAATATTTCAGTGACAAGCTATTTCATTCATCATTTAGATAAAAATAAATAGTTTGTCTTCAATATTAGGATATAAATTTCTTGGATAAAAAATTCATACAATTATTAATTCTTCAGACTGTTTATGTGTTAAAAAAACTTGTCAACACTATAATGAAACCTCATTTCTTAAAAAAATGAAAATTACCTTAATTTTACAGAGTTTTTTAGATCCAATATATTTAATTCACCCCAAAAAAATTGCATGCAATAATATAGCCTTCAAATGAAATTTGGTAAGGAAAAACTAGTCCAAATATAGTGTTCATATATTATGAGAGACTTCTTTTTTTTTACAGAATTTTAACACAGTTTAATTATTTTTTTTTTCTATAAATTTGGTACTCATTCTTTCTGAATTTCACAGAAAAAACGGAAAATCAGCTCTTCCCTTAAAAAGAAAAAGAAGAAAAAAAAAAAAAAAAAAAGACAAGAACTTATTTTCTCAAGCTGAAAGTTTAAAAGCAGGAAGTATAGTCATAAAATCCAGTATTCACATTCTACCTTTCTTTTTTTCCATTGAAATTTCCCACTCACACCCTATGAGCATAAACAATCAATATCAGCATTTGGTAGGAAAAGTTTTATAACTGAATGAGCTGATTTTTTAGTGATTCATTTGTCACTACATTTTAAAATTAGGATTTATCACATACCTATTTTGCTTATAAAAAATCTTAACTCATAATTAAAAATTTTACAATATTTAACAAATATCTTCATTACCTTATGAAAAAAAAAAAAAAAAAAGACTAAAAAGATGTTGTATATTTATTCTTAACTTCATAGACATGGCCTTTTATGTTGGATATTGGCAATAACCTAGTCACATTTTCCAAAAAATATTCAGTCAACTGACTCCAAGCAAGACACTGCAAAAATGTGCTGTGTAGTAAATTATATAAAACATAAAATCAGGAAACAGTACTTTTTTTCTTCTTTTTTTTTACCTTGCTAGATAGTTTATTGCCACTGTATAATTCATTTTTTTAAAATACAAATCTTCAAACTCATAAATAATTTTGTTAAATATAAAATTTGTTTCTATTTTGACATTTTTATTTTATTCTTTCTAGTTATAAATATATGATATTCTCTCAGTACTCCAATGTGCCAAAGAAATAGATGAATTTTATTAAGTTCACTAATTTTATATACTATTCCAAGCACTTATAAATTTGTTTCATTTGCAAAATGAAGAAAAGAAAACTGTATCTGGGAGACATTTATAAAATTAATTGATAACCAAAGATTAATTATATTTATTAACTATGTAAAAAGAAATCATTAAGTAATAGGTATAAGTGGAAAAATAAAATAACATAGAATCATTAAAAATCTGTAATTTGTGAAAAGTAATAATGTAATATATTCTTATTGTTTTGTTTCACTTCAGAGTGTGAGAACTATACATCTTTATATGAGCTGAAAGAAGAAAAATCAAGCTCAGCAATATCCTTGCAGATTTTTAACAAGCATGGCAAAGTGATGAAATATGCAGACAATGAATAGATAATATAACATTATAAATTTCTACATATATTTCAACCATCTACATCTAAATAATTTTTATACAGATTTCTATGCCCACCCTCTTATAAGAATGTACACTAAACAAATGAAATATAATTCTTTTCATATTATCTATTTTAATTTTAAATACAACACAGCTATAGCATGGAAAATGTTCCATTTCTTAGCTGTCACTTACTGATTTATTTCGTGAATTCTTGTTTGGATACATTTGTTAGTTCAGAGCCAGGGTCACCAATGAGGAAGATTGATGAGGACGAGGAGCAAACTCGTGACGTTGGGGTTTGTAGCCGAGTAACAAGACCCCTGGACAAAAATGTACACTCTTTCGAGAGGCTGTTATCTGGCTTATAAGCTTCACCACAATTTCTGGTATGGATTTATCCTGATACTAAATTTTTTTTTTCATAAAGGAACTTCCTAAAAGTTAAAAGCTTAAAAAGAAAGCCAGAAATTTCTGGACAATCTTTTCAGCTAAACCATTGGGAATTTGTTCCTTTATTTTAAGACAGGAGAAAATAAATAAACTGAAATATATACAATATAAACTGCAGTATAAAAAATTAATTTATTTTTCTTATAAAAATATATGTACTATTTTGGTCACAGTGAGCTTTTATTGATATACTGATTCAAATTACATTCACTAAATAACAAACAACATTTAATAAACCCATTAAAATGAGACAAGAACAATTTAAAGTAACACAATCATATACTTATATTAAGTCGTTTTTAGTATATTGCTTCCATTATGAGCTTGTTTCTTCCTGTTTTGAATATGTGATTAACTTAAATTTTTGAATTTAGTCACTTACCTTTTCTTGACACCATCAAGGCACTCCATTTCCAAAATTATCTATTCTCACTGAGATTAGCAATCATAACTTGCATTAAATCTTCTGTGAAACTAATAATAAAAGAACTTCCTAAAAGTTAAGCTTAAGAGAAAGCTAAAAAACTTTAGACAATCACTTAAAATTAACCATTGGGAATTATTTGTTTATGGTGTTTAAATTTAGAAGGGATAATTCCCATTAAGCAAGGTTAACAATTAATCAAATTTATTATTTTTAAATTAATATCAAAATTAAAATTTTCACAATAAAAGATTTAAAAATTTAAGTTTTTAGTAATCTGTTCAAACATTAGGGCTCTAAATGAAAGTATGTTGAAGTCCTGAGTTAAAGAAAATTTATTCAATTTTTGATGTGCATAAAAACTTATATAAACTCCACAATTAAAATCATCAGTTTGTTTTATATGAGGTGGAAAAAGTATCTGCCAGTGGCTTTCTGAATTAAGTAATTTATTTAAAATCTTAGACCACTTCCTAATCAAAATTGCAGTATTATTATCTGGTCTGCCACCAAGTGGATCAAAATATTCAAATGTTTTAAGTTTTATATTAACAATAATCAAAGTCCAATGACAATTTAAATTGACAGGGATAATTAATAAATCTAGATTTGGCAACTCTTGAATCCAAGAAAATTTAAGAATATCCTTCTGATTAAAAATTAAAACTGATTGCAAGGATTCTATTGCTTTACAATTTTTGAATTTCTCGGTTAACAGGAAAAGAAAAGCATCAATAACAGAATCATAAAGCCAACCCTTCTTAAAGCTCGGTGACACAGACTTTAGATAATTCTCTTCTTTTCGAGTAACAAAAGGATCTAAAGATTTTAATATATAAAAAGAAAGATTGATATTATTAATAGTTACTACTGTTGCAGTAGGATTATCCGCATTCATCTTACTAAATTTATTGAATATATTAAGGCTAGTACATACAGAATTTCCTCTAGCAGAATAAGCTTTTAAAGGAATAATTTCCTTTTTATGACCATCAGGATCATCATTACTTTTTTCATCACGACTAAAGCATTTAGAAATTTCTCCCACAGGATACGATTGTAAAGGTGCAATCTCATCTATAATACTGTCAGGTTCATCAATATTTTTTTCATTTAATCTTTGCCGTTTCCCATTTTTTTCCTGAAATGATTTTCTCCCCTTATGTCTTTGAGAAGTTTTATAAAATTTAATCTGTGGGGGAATTTTTTGATTGGGAGCAACATATAATCGAGGCGCGACAGGAGCAGGATCATCTTTGTGACAGACAACTCCACGCATACCAGATACTAAAGTATTTAAACAATTTACTACATTAGTTAGCATAGTTTCTTGAATACGAGGAATTTTAATTAATTCCAAAATCTCGGAGCATAGTTTTTTGCATTCAGCTTCTTTTGTGTTAAAACATTCAGACGAAACATTACCTTTCAATTCCAAATTTAAGATTTGGGGGTCAATTCCTTGTGCATTTGTTTCATTTTCAACAGGATAAAAATCATCTGTTATGCATGTTTTTATTTTAGAATACAATAAATGTACTTTATGAATATGTTTGCAAAGGTTACTATTGTCTTCACAAGAACACACATACAAATGACTACATAGTACAGTACAGTTAATATCAGTACATTTAAAACAGCAATGATCTAATAAAAGACAAACATCTGTAATTTTTTTTACTGAGTATACTATTCCCTTTTTCGTCTGTGAATTTACTAACCATTGATCATCATGTTTAACTATATCATTAATAGGAATTTTTACACCCATTTCATGCTTTTCTTTAATAGTTTTATTGAAATTTGAATTTAATGGAACATTATTTACAACATTAGAAGAATATTTTAAAAACCTATCTGTTTCCATCTTTAAAAGAGTTAAAATTAGCTCATCTATGCGCCTATTAAATTTACGCTCAAAATATACAGTTTTTAACTGATTATGAAATGATTCACAGTAATTATTTGTATTGGTATTACCATGTGGAAACTGTCTATAGCAGGTAGCCCATAATGCTTTTCTAGCAGAATAATTTTTTACAAAATAATCAACAAAATTTTGGCATTCATTTAAATATTTACTAATGAAAATTGAAACTTTATTATCAAAATCCTCTAGAGACTTTTCATTCATTATATTTAATAATTCATACGACATCCTCATACGGAGACATTTATCATGGACTTTAACAGTCAACTGCCTTTTCCAAGCACGGTATACATGCCATTGACACAATAGATGCTTGATATCGGGACCAAATACAGAATTAAAAGCATTAAAAGTAAAACCATCATCATCAGTCATGACTGTATTAACTTTCAAATTAGGAATGCGACAATGTAAACTAGAAAATAAAGCCACTAATGTACGAAAATCTAAATCATTTGTAATAAAATGCGCAACAGGATATCCCTGACCATATTCATCTTGCACATGCAATGAAAGAAGAAAAAAATCATAATGGTTTGTGCCATGGGTAGCATCAATACAAAGGATTTTATGGGAATGTTTCATAAGCATGTCTTTTTGAGCTTCAGTTTGAAAACCTAATGCAAAAGAATTTTCACAATTTGGTAAGCTATCCAAATAAGAAGGTCCAAAGATAGTATCCGACTTTTGTAATTTGAAAATTAAAATGGGATTATATTTTTCATTTTTTAATTTCTCCACAGTACAGAAAACAGACATGGCATCATTAATCGGCTTTATTGTATTATGTAGATGCCTTGAATAAGACTGTATAGTCTTCCGAGAAATAAAAACTTCTTTTGTTGGGCAGAAATTTCTTTTATCCCGACAGCCTGCATCACCACGAATTAAGCTTACTATTTTTGAAACAGGAAATGATAGCAATAAATAAGATTTAATTAAATTACGTGTATTTTCTTTAAGTGGGTGGTATCTTGTATTTTCATACCCAGTATGATGATTGTGAACTGGATAATATGTTACTGTCACTAAATTTTTATGTTCGCACACACAAATTCTAACCGGGCAATTCAAATGGAAAGGTATTACTCCTTTTCTATTTTTACGATTAGCATGTCGTTCTAATCTTGATTGAATCCTTGACAGATATGAAGGATAAAAAAATTGGCAAACATAATAATGAAATGTTTTATCACCCAAAACTTTTTTGCCTGTTGATTTCCGGAAAAAAGTATAAGTAGAAGAACTTTCAGCTTCTAACCAAATCTTAAAATTTTTAAAAGAATCAAAAGAAAATGTTTTGACATTCTGAATTTGATGCACAGCACTATGATGTTTATTTAAATGCCATAGATTAGAAAAGACTTGATTGCACTCAGATTGTACACAAAAAAAACAGTTCATTTTTCTTGGTAAAATTGCAGGTTTCTTGATGACCTTTAAAAGGTTTTACAGGAATAATGCTACCACATTTTAAACTTTTTGGGGATTTTTCATAATTATTACTGATAAATTGAGAATTGTGTACATTTTGATTTATTCCTACATCTGCAATGGGGTTTATTATTGATTCCTTGTGAGAGTTATTATCCAATACAATACAGTCACTTTTAACTGGCAAACATGATACAGTTTGAACCGCAGATTTACAGCGATGCTTAAAATGATAGCTAAAAGAGGATTTAGAAGAATAAGACTTTAAACATAATTTACAAATTCTAGGATATGTATTTTTAACTTTCGAAGGACTTTTAAATTTTTGACAAATATCTGAAACTGAAGATGTTAATTTAATATCTCTACTTGCTTGTAGATCCTTTGCAGGTCCTGCCACCGATTCTGTTAGACATGCATTTGTTTCCAAAACCCTACTGTAATTTTTTCCAGATGGGGATAAGAAAACACGAGTTTTTGATTTGTTGCATTGATTTAAATGGTTTGAAAAAGAAGATTTAGAGGAATAGGACTTCAAACATTTTTCACATAGTTTAGGATAACAGTCTTTGACAGGTTGAGGGCATTTAAATTTCTTCAGGTGATTTGAAAACGAGGACCGCGTAGAATATGTTTTCCCACAATAAACACAGTTTTTAGAATAGGAACAATTTTGAGGGCCTCCACCATGCAATATTTTACAATTCGTTGCCAAAACTGAAAATTTATTTGATGTGGGAATACTACTAAAAACATTTTCACTGAACTGATTGAATGGAATGCATGGGATCACAGGCAGTACAAATTGAGTATTACCTTTAGAAGATGGCAGGGAAGAAATATCTTTCGTCAGCAGAGCAGCTGACTGTTGCACGGGCCTAGGAACTGGCTTGGCAGACTCTTGCTTTGGCCTAGCAGGTTGCATGGGCCTAGGAACTGGCCTGGCAGACTCTTGCTTTGGCCTAGCAGGTTGCACGGGCCTGGCAGACTCTTGCTTTGGCCTAGCAGGTTGCACGGGCCTAGGAACTGGCCTGGCAGACTCTTGCTTTGGCCTAGCAGGTTGAACGGGCCTAGAAACTGGCGTGGCAGACTCTTGCTTTGGCCAAGCAGGAGAAACAAATGCTGCGGGAAAAGATGACAATAGAGGAAACTCTGAATCATCAAATGAAAAACCAGAGTTGGAAGACTGAGTCTTTACAATCTGCGAAAATAAAACAAAAACCAATTATAAATTATCGACTTCAGGCTTGCATAAATTTTTAAACTCATTGTGAAAAAAAAAAAAAAACAATGTATTCATACATACGTTTTTAGATGCTGTATCTGCTGAAATGCATCCTATTAAGGATTCAAGAAAACAACCTGCAAGCAGCTTATTACCCCATCCGTTTAAATGCAAGCCATCTCTTGCAAGATAGTTTTTCCAAGATGGCTGGTAAGAACTGCAAAAGAAATACATTTGAAAATAACATAGTTCTTTTAGTGCAGAGTTTATAGCTCGAATCTTATAGTTTAGTGTCTGTAAATAATACTCCGATTCCTTATACTCCTTTCTGTGGAAATCAAAATCTCTTGGAACAATACTCGAGAAAATTAGTCTTGCACCTGGGTTATGAAGTAATACCTCAGAGGCCAAAGCTCTATATTTTCTAAGTATTACTTCAATAGTATCCAAAGATGCATTATTTGTGCCAACATGCACTAAGACCCAGTCATAATTTTTGTGTACAGAAATATTGCTAGCTAATCTTTCAATAGTTGCACCAGGATAGGAAACAATGTCCAAATGAAAGTCAAGTGATTCAATAGATACATACTTATGCAAGTATTTGATCATGGAATCGCCAATAAAGAGAGCCTTCATTGTAAAACAGTGAGATAAAATGGAAAAATGGAATTCTTTCAAAAGCTAGTAATAGTAACAAAATTCTGTACAAACTGCCAAAAAAGCACAGAGCAAAACAGAAAACAATTATAAGATTCAATATACAGAAGATGTTCCAAGATTTTTATTAGATACCACAAATAAATTTGAAACTATCAAGTTCAATACACCACTGAATAATTAAAAAATTGAAATAATACACAAATTAAATGTAAAAAACAATCAAACAGTTTCCCAAGTTAGCACTAATCTGGAAATTAAAATCTTTCAGATTATAGATAATAATAAGATTAATTAATCTAAGGAAAAACAAATAGTAAAATTAAATATAAAAGTATATAATATAAAATACAAGCACAAAGAAACTTTTTTGTTTCCTAGCTAACCCTAATTAGTATGTTCAGTGATTCTAATTCTAATTAAGGTAAGTAAAGTAAAAAAAAACCTCTAAATAATATGAATAAATAATGAAAGATAAATAAACAATATAGATTAATAATATATAAAAGAACAAAAAGAATTCTTATCTCCACAAGCAAACAAAAGGTGTAAGAGATTCAATACACACGTCTCACGTACAGCAGAGCAAAAAGAAAAAGGATTAGTCATTAAAAATTGCTAGATAAAGACCGCGCTAAATTACCAGTATGACGTCAACAAAGTGTTACGTCATATCCGATGAACTTTGGTTCACATCCGGTAGAATCAGGGGTATACTTCCGGTGGCAACGACTTACTCCAATCTGTAAAAACCTCCTTTAAATATGCACGTTACGGGTACGATAATACGATTCGAAATTTTTATTAAATGCTTTTATTTTTTCATATTTATTTTAATAAAATCAAAGAAGCAAATGAAGATGTTAAACCTCTCTCCTCTAATGAAACAGCAATATATATATATATATATATATATATATATATATATATATATATATATATATATATATATATATATAATGTAAAAAGATGAATGCATTCATTCACAAATGTAATCTTTATTATAATGTTTTTTTTTTTTTTTTTTTTTTTTAATTATTCTATTAAACTGCCAAAGCATTTAAAAATTGTTTTGCTATGCTCAAATATATATGATGTTTTCCAACACTGAGTAAAGTACATTCTTCCTTTATTAAAGACCTGCATGAATAACATTCAGATCTATTTCAAGCTTAATAAAGCATATTATTATATTTAACAATAAAATAATGTAATTTTTTTTGTAGGTTTTAGATCTTTATCTTGCTGAAATAGGAAATTTCAGCCTAAGCCTAAATGTTTTGTTCATTACTCTAAGTTCTTTTAAACATCTGTTATTTCATATATGAAAATTATATTTTGATACATAGAATGCATCCATAGTTCAATTTTGCTATGAGATTTCTAACTCCATGAATGATAGCAGAGATGGAGTGATCAGGCAGCAGCTCAGACTGAATGTGTCAAATGTAATGCTACATACGAGTACTTGAAACTTTAATTTCCTTTCATTGTCCTATATTACTTGATGCAAGAAATCTTGAGACAGTAGATTTTTTTAACAATTGCAACCTTTTTTTCTTCATTTACTATTTTAATGAATTCTTCTTGTCAAATGACCATTCCTATACACTTTATAAAGTACTTTAGTTGTTATTATATAAGCATATTTTCCTTCTACTGTAGGTATAGTAATTATTTTAATACTTGTCTAAAAAAAAATGTGTGCTTTGCTTCCATTCATTTTTTTTCTTTATATTTTAAGAATAAATCCTCTCTCATGTCCAGGTTTATTTGAAATTTGACCAGAGATTTGATATTTCTGGTTTTTTTCCTTATTTATTCCCCCATGATTTTTCATCGTAATTTCATGCCATTATCTAATTTCTCCAGATATATAAATTTCTGAATATCTGTATCTATTATAATCCTTGACTCCCATTTACTTGACTAAAAATTTTATTTTTGCTCATAAATCAAAAACCAGCATCCAGACTGAACAAAACTATTATTCAATATAATAAAACAAAGATACTTAAACTATAAATTAAAAAGTACATATTCTTATTTTATGATATAGGCATTTGTTTTGATGCCTAAGACATTTTTTTTTAAATATGCATTCTACATTTCCGTAAGTATTAAGCTTAGATTAGATTTTGTAATTATTTAGACTTAAAAAAGGAGTAAATATTACATTCTGAATTTTAATAAATTATAATAATTTAATATTCTATAAATATGTTTTCAGTTAATGTTTTTCTTTGGCACAAATTTTCATTACCATAGTTTTGTTTAAATATCCTGCTAAATTAAGTATCGCATATTGATCTAATTTTTATTGGAAGGCTGCATTGTTAAAATATGGAATAAAAGGATGAAATTTAAATTAATATATAAAAATAATTAAACATGATTTTATAATAATATAAAGTAGGAAATAAAAGTTATTACAAATCTAACAAGACTATGAAGAAATTAAGACACAATAAAAACTAAAAGAAATTCCAAAAAACTGTTTTAGTTAGTTATATTAATAATGTTTAGTTGGTTATATTAATACTTGGAGTTAGAAAAAAAAAAAAAAAAAGATTAACCATCATATCTTATTTATTGCATATATATAAATCTATAATATTCCACCTCCACTCCACTCTACTCTTGAAAGTTTTTGGTGCTTTCGAGGTCATCAAGTTATTGACATAATTGGCAAAAATGGTTTCGTTTTTGCTTTCTATAGGAAAAGGCAGCCTAACTAAGGCCCAACTCCTGTCAGTGTTACGACTGTAAGCTTTAATGGCTCTGTTTTATTTAAATATATAATATGCTCTACCCCCTCCCCCCCTTTTCTTCCTTTAAACATTACATCAGTCATTCCATGTGTAACGGTAGCAAAAGTATGAATTTTGAGTTTTAAGTTATTTTAAACTGAATGTCAAATGCTGACCCATTATTATAATTCCCTAAACAATTTACTGTAACTAAATATATGTTATACTAAAATTAATTTTTTTTCACTTTGTATTTTTTTTAATTGAATCATGAAATATTGGATATTATTAGTCAGATTTTCTTAACATTTTTATTTATTTTTAAACATTATGAATGCAGATTTACGAAATTCTTCATATGGATAAATGTTATGAATGACATGGAATGAATGTTATTGCTAACATTTTCTTTTAAAGTTTTTTTTTATCTGAATTTCATTTAAAATTCACCATGTCATCAAAAAAATGCTCTATAATTTAAAAATAATATTAAACACAAAAAGTTAATTTGTTTGATACATTATAGATACACATTTTTACTGGTTTTTTTTCTCAAAAAAATTTTTAAAGAGAAGGACAATGTTTTTCATGTTTTGATCTATATGAAATCAATTGTCACAAAAACTTATAAAATTCATTCATGTTATATATATTTTTTAATTTACACCTCTAAAACATTTTTCTTTTCAAGCGATAAAGAAAAAATTGATTAGGATCAATTTTCCACTTTTTTAATGTTACTAAATATTCTATTCATTAATTGTGCAAGTGATTTTTTATTACAATTGGTGGACTAAAAGTTAATGGAATTTTGATATCATTGAATAATTTCTTTTATTTTGATACAGTATTTTTATTTTGTTTTTAAATTATTTTTTATTTAATAGAATTATTGTTCAGTTCTGATTTACATATTTATAAACAATATGGATATGGATAGGGGAGACCCCCACTAGAGCAAAACAATTCATTTCATTTTTAAACACTTTGTCAATGTACACGTGTTTTTGTACTGCATCATCTGTGAATAAATCTGACAAATAGTTCTGAGATATGACTAGTTGACTAAACGTCTGCCTATTAGGGCTTGCATCTAGTATTTTGTTAATATATTTCTGTAATACATTATATATTTTAAAAAGGGAAATGTTTACCTATTGCTTATCTGAAATTCAATAAATGAGAGTGGTGTTTTTTTGTTTTATTTTCTGGGCATTTACTTTTATATTGATTTTAGTTAAAAGAGTAGGACAATTTTTCATATACATTTTAGAAGATATTTTGTAATAAACAAAGAAAACAAAATAAAGCAATATCATTCTGTTTGATACATTTGAGAAAAGGCAGGAAAATTGGTTATAAAACCTGGAAAAGTCAAGGAAAATGAAACAGAAATTATGGCTACCCTGATTACTCAAATATTGGGTTCATATTAATATTGAAAACCAGAATCAAACAAAAACTTTGATATTGTAACAGAAATTGACAGAGTGAAAAAACCTAGAACTAATAGAAGCTGTAACTAAAAGCTATATCAGCTTTAACTAGTAGTCTTCTTTGAAACAACCCATAATTTATTTTGTCAAGTCATTTATTTCGTTAAATTATAAATTTATAGTACTAAATAGGATTTTTATCTTAAAAGTTTTGAAAGAATTTTCTTTTAGATTCTTACCATCTATAAGTAATGTTAAATATCTGATTAGGTTTATGCTGGGTAGTAGTGTGCAAGTAGATTAATTTAAAAGTGTGATTACTCTAATTGACAATGAATTCACTGAAATCATTATTATTTGAAATATAGTTAATTACTCATTAATAATATATAGGAAAATTGACTAATCATTTAACTGATAATGTTATCCCATTAATTTTTAATGCTATATTTTATATTACTTTATAATATGTCATAATTATTAAATGCTTTTAATTCTAAACCTTGGTTAAAACTTGTAATTTCTTTGCTAGTGGATGAATAGGAAAAAGAAAGCCAGCTTAGGGAAAAACAGAGTCCTTCAAGATGATTTTTTTCCTACATAGCAAGAGAGTTGTGGGGTAATTAATGGGGTTAAAATGAATTAAAACTTAAAATTGTCAATTTTAAAACAGAATAATAATTTAAAGAACTCAATTTTCTGTAGTCCTGTGTTCACCTTTAAGATTCAAATTTTAAAATTTTTTTGGAAAGGGGTAGCGTCTATCCCAATCTTTTAAAACTTTTTTTATGAACTTCTTGTCATTTAACCACAAAAATTATTTGAATGGATATATTTTTTTTTTTATTTAAAAAAATTACTACCTCTTTGGAAATTAATAAGAATGTTTTAAAAATTTTAAATTCATACTTTTTCTTTTGATAAAATTCTTTTTCATTTGTAATATAAGAAAATTATTTTCAGAGCAAACATTTAATGCAAAAGAAATATTTAAGGTTTATTGTACATGTTGCAAACAAATAGTCATCAAAAATTTGGTTTCCTTTTCAAATATTGTAATCAAAAAAGGTAATGTTTCTCTGCACATCTAAGGTCTGTCAATCAATAGAAAATAACATCGAAATTTATGAAAACATTGTTTTAAATTTTGTTTGAATATTACTGCTTTAGGGAAGTTTAATTATATTGGTTACTTTAAATGGTTTCTAGATAAATTATTATTAACCTATATTGTAAAATGAATATCTGCACAATAGAAACAATGTATATATTATAGCACAATAAAATGAAACTATTTAATTAGAAAAAATAATTCTTCTAATCATAACATATTCTAACTCTAATAATAACATATTTTGAGCAGAATTGCTCAATTTTTTTTTTTTTTTCTTTTTGTAATTTCACAGTTTATGAAATACCAAGTTATTTTCTCTCTCCCCCCCCCCAGCAAAATACACTGTATTTTCTCACAGTGCTAGAATGCCTCATTCAGTTTACTATGTCCTTCTGTATTTACATCGTACTTCTCAGGGCTTGCTCTATTGTGTATAGTATGGTTAGGTTACTAAATATATTCAAGCAAAATGAAATGACATGGAAAAATGGCATGATCTTTTTTCAATGGATAATTTACAAGTGGGAGAAGAATTTATTTTAGTGATACTTTTTACTGGACATGGTGTCCTTTAGAGGGCTTTTATGCTTGACTTATTTGGGGGAACTGAATAATTATAAACACATGTTACAGATAATGAATTCCTTTTTCTTCTCAATAAAAACAGAGAAGAAAGATAAGGCTTTATAGATAGATAGTGGATGACCACATTTGTTCTGAAATGTTCATAGAGGATGATATGTATGAAAATATTATAGACCAGTACCAGACTTGAGTATTGGTTGTGGTAAAATCTTTTTATCATAATCAAAAATACATACACTTTTGAAGCATTTAAAAAAAAAAAAAAAAGAGTTCAGTAATCAATTCTCTGCTTCTGATGGCACCAACTGCGTAAAGGTCTCGAGTATTAATTTCCCTTAACTGGTAATAAAACATACCATACTCCCACTTCCTTTACAGAAAATTATACAGAAAAAATTCTATATAAGTAAAATATTTTAGCGTCCAGCAATAGAATTTCAATGTTGCAGTTTTTTAAAAATTAAAAAAAACAAACAAATGTATTGTCCTTTAGAGGACTGAAGGGGAATTGTTGAAGTATTTAAATACTGTGTACAAAATTTAATTTATATATTGAAAATTCCCCTAACTTTTACCGATAAAATATGCTCATTTAAAATTTATCATCGCATTGAAATGAACTTCTACTTTCCTAAGTTATAAAACCTTAAGAAATAATAAAAGTTGGTAAACAAATTTGTAGTTCGTAAAATAAATTTGACATATTTTTATTTTATATTTTTCTACATCAGTGCACTCTGAATTTGACAAATATAGCTATATAATTTGCCTTTTTATGCTATAAATATTAATTTCAGAAACATTTAATTTGATTTTTCTAGCCATTTCATTATATTTGCATATCAATATCATATTATTGAGAGAAACTGTGAGATAGAAAGAAGCTGCACAAAGATGAATCAGTATTAATAACAATCCTATAGATTCAATCTGTACTGATAAATCCTATAAATAGAAAAATTATATGTCCTTGACTTATTGTGTGACATAAATTTCCATCATTTATTTGACAAAACAAAGTGAATCATCCGTACTAAAGAATTATTATGATAGCAATTTAGTTTTAAGGGAAAAAATTAATTTCATGCACACAGTATTCATATTTATGAATACCATTAAAAATTATTTGAATTTTTTTAATTATATTATTAAAATTAAATATCTAGTTATTTATAACTTTTTCATACTCATCTTTATAGATACCATATATATTGAAATAACAGAAATTTATTCACTTAATTTTTGACATTTTGGGATTCTTGAACCAGAACTAAATGAAAAAATATTTGGAGTTTTAAGAAATTTTCAAATAAAAGGCTGTTCAAATTAACAGAAAAATTCTTAAAATGAAAGTATCATTAATTAATAAAAATGCATTCCAGCAACTTATTGATTTTATGAGGCTTTAAAGAAAGTTCTTACAATATATTAATGCTTATTATAGAATAATCAAAATTCTATATGTATTACTACACAATCATTAAAATTTACAATAAGAGAAATCCAAAATAATTAAATATAAAAAGCACAAAGCGTTTCCTGAGCAACATATTGTTTTGTTTCAGAAGAGGAATTTAATTTATAAAACAAGGATTTTGTTAACTGATTGGAAAATTTAAAAAGAAAAAAAAAATTCACAACCTTATTGTCTTGAGTCAAACTTGAAATATAATGAAAATAACCATAAGTTTATCCTTTTTAAAGACTTAGTATTAAAAAAATTTCCAATTTGCCCTTTTATTCAAAGAGCACATAACATGAATTTTTAAAATGGTTTACATAGTTTACTTGATCTTAGTTTTCCAATTTTATAAATCAATAAACAAATTTTTAACTGTGGGAAAATTTATTCCGACTTAATTTCTAATCTTATTTAACTATCTCACTGGGCTTGGCTTCTGAATTAGACTACACCTTCTGCCTTGAAGGAACAATAACAATAGAGCAAAATATAACATAAAGAAACGTTTTATTCACCAAGCAGTTCAAAAAGGCAGTTCTCTTCCCATCACATAGATATATTAAATGAATCAACCATACACATAGCTAAACAGTCAAAAATTTTATCTCGGTATGACCATAACATTTAATAGTTTCTATTACAAACCCTCACATTAATCATCTTTTCTGTATTTTTGACTATATAATCTTTCATAACTTTGAAAAGAAAAAGTAAAATATTTTAAAAGAATAATGCTTTGTCAATTTATGCAAGTTTAATATTAGGATTTAAGTTATTTACACTGACTAATTCAAAAAGGATTTTTTTAATAATTTTTTTTAAAAAGTCCTATTTTTTAATGATAAAAATTCAGTGTACTGAAATACTGAATTATGTAAGCGAAATAATATTGGGGAAGATATGAAACGCTTTTTCGTACCTTTAGTGCTATACTTTGGAAGTCCGTCAGATTTCCGGTGAAACGGCAGATCTGTAATCAGAGAAATAAATAAAAGGTTTTGACTTACTTTTTCGAGAAATCATATATATCATTAATAGGTATTAATAAATAGTTTAATCAGTTATGAATTATTAGAGTATTATAGAAGAAACTAGTCTATTAATGTTTTCATTGAACTGAAAAAGCAATATGAAAGTTTGCAATATATATTCCGAATTGCGAAGCGCTTCACTCTGTAAACACTTATAATACGTCTAAACTTTGTATTAATTCACTAACTATTGTGACTAATATATTATATACTTACATTTCAGTTGAAATATTTTATGGACTTGTACCTTTAGGACTGTACTTCACTAAAGAATGCCTGCGCTGAAGTGAAGTGAAGCAAACGAATGAGATAATTGTGTGGCGGGAAAAGCTCATAAAAATGTTATTAAATTATAAGAGTAGATTTGAGGAAAAATTGTGAAAGAAAAAATTAAAAATCTTTAAAAAAATTTTAGTGTGAGAGAAGGGGTGAAATATGTCACTCAGAATTTTCCTGGGAAATTTTTTTTATATATTTCATCAAGATCGGCCTTTTTTAGATATCGTGGCGCCATCTTTTGATGAAATCTGAAGTACGATTAGTATTGTACCAAAGGGCGGAAAGATGAGAGGGCAGCACGAAACTAAAGTAACCATTTCTAGAGAATTTTTACTAGAGCAGGGTGTTCCAAAGCCCTGATTATGAAAAGCGGAGCAGATTTCATATGCAGTGCATAATTGGATTGTTTAAGTACTACAGTAATGACTGTAGTGATTATATTAACCATAAAATATTAATACACATAAATAATATTTAAAAGTAATAAATAGAAAATGCAAGTAATAAAAAAAGTTATTAAGTGGCAAAATTTGAAAAACAGAATTAAAAATATGTTGTGAATTTTTATTACTGTAATATGTGACAAGACCCAAAGATTTGCTTTATTATAATTGTACTCATTATTTTAAATGGTTATTATTAATTTCCTTGTTGTAGAAATATCTTATAATTGATTTCAATTTTTACACAAATAATGCTTCAATTTTATTAAAATATTTATAATGATCAGTTAAAAATTAAATAAATTATTTAATTAAAATATTTGTTGATCAATTAAAAAATCCATTTCTTTCTTTCTTTATTTTTATTGACACTGATTAGTTAGATATTTTTTAAAAATCTTTTTGTTCATTTTTCTTTTCTGATGCCATATTTAATTATGAATGAATTTTTCTAAATTTATTGTTTTACCAACAAACTCCACTTAGATATTAAATAAAAAAATTTTGACAATTACTGTTCTTTTCACATTTAGTGCATTTTAAAAAAATATGGTGAATGTTAATTAAAATCAATTATTGTCTAAAATTTAAAAACAAAGTTAAATTTGATGCATTTAGTTTAAATTTTCATGAAACTTCTTTGAAAATAATTGAAAAATTATGAAAACTGATTGAGAAGTGTCTACATGCGCATGAAAAGTATAGATAATCTTATCTATTATATTTTTAGTTAAAAAATATAATTTTATAGAAATGCAAATATCTTGCTGTTTGGGATAATATTTATTATGTCTTAATTATGAAATCGAAAATATTAATTTTGATTCAGAAACTAATTTGAATTGCTATAAGAATTCTATATGATTATGTAATAGAATTTTTTTATGAGAAGGAATAAAATGATCATTTGGGTAATCAAATGAGCATTTAGGTAGCAATAATTTTTTTTCTCATAAAATATCACCAGAGCAGCTTTTTTCTCCACAATTATGTACTTTTAACTGCTAATATAAAGATTATGTATGTTGAAGAAGAAAAAAATTGTTTGAAGATACTCTTCACAGTCATCTTTACAGAATTAATTTTTTGAGGAATTTGTATTATTGGAAATTAGAGATATGTTTAAATTTCATGTTGACAAAATAATTTTGTTATTTTAGCAAAATAATAAATTTTAATGGTGCATTTTTTCAACCTTTTCATTGGGTTCCTTTCAGTTTTTGCGAGCTATAAACACCTTACTTAATGTTGCACTATATCTACAAAGTTTTTAAAAATATTATTGATTAGTTTCAAAAAGCAAATAAAAGCATTCTTATTTTTACTTTAATGATTAAAAACAAGTTTGCATTTTCAAGAATTTTGTTACTAAAATAGTTTCTTATTCATTGAAATTTTCATAATTTTCATATGCTTTATATAAAGGTTTAAAAAATAAAAGACCACTAATTCAAAAAAAAAAACTAAAAGTAACAATTTTAATTTTATCAAATGTTTTCATCCTTGATAAATAAGAAAATACTCTTTTGAAAAAGAAAAAAAATATCCAAAGAAGATTCGAAGATAATAATGTTTGATGTTAATATAGTTTACTCTTGTTTTATTTTTTTTAATTTAGTCTTAATTCTAAAGTAATTATAAAACACACACAAAAAAAAGGCATCTAAAATCTTTGAAACACACATGAGTGTTAATTCAACAACAAATTAAGTAAACCCTTCTTTCAAATTGCAACTACAGGAGGCAAAAAACTGACCACACATTTGAATTACAGCTTAATTGATGTCCCCCTCCTGTAATTTCTCTGAAGGAAGAGAAGGACTTTTAGGCACTGGAATTCTCGCACTTACTGAGCTCAGAGTTAATCATATTTAAATTGAATAAGGAAAAATAATACATTTTTCTTTCTATCTCTTTATATAGATATATATATATAATATTAGTTTGAATTTAAATAGTTATAATAAATTTAAAATATTTTTGGCAGTGAAGTGGATTTTGGGACAGTAACATCCAATTAAATAAGAAGTAAATAATATTTGCATTTATTTTAATTGCTCAAATATGGTAAAAAATATAACTTCTAACACACTCATTTACTAGCAGTAATTTTATAATATGATTATGTGTATTTTGGCATTTAAAGAAGATATTTATTGTATTTTTACAGCATGATTGTAGACAATAATGGTAATTATTAGAATTTTAAATAATTTCTAAGAAGGTAATATTTATTGAAATTATAAATAAACTATTTTTAAATTATAAACATTTCTTTTATAATAAGTGTATAATATGAAATTATTGGCACAGTATATAGTACGAGAAATAAAAATAAAAAGGCTATTCATACCATTGTGAATTTCGGAAATATTTTGAGTAACTTGGACTTTAACTCAATACAAATTTTTTTTTCGTTGTGTATCTAATAACAAACTTTTTTTTCCCTTAAAAAATTTATATTCCAAGTAGAGGAAATGTATAAATAAATATTGTAATCAATTTAGACTCATTAAAATTGTGCAGTATATTTAAAAGAGAAAATCTTTCAAATAATAATTATTATTTGTTTTTTAGCATTAGATTTCTTTAGTTCAAATTTTTTCTCAGAAAATATTATTCAGAAGACCATTACATAGACAACCACATACCAGTTAATTTGCTGCCTCTTGTCATTCTTAATATTTGTTCAGTCAGCTGATGTAGGCTATACTCTTGTGGCTACTCCAGCACTTTTCTTTAGAGGATCATTACTACTAAGAGTTGCCACTGCTCTTTTGATGCCGTTTTTATATTATATCTTACACTTGATATTCTTTCTTCTCTCTTAGTTTTTGAAGTTGCTTTAGAAATTTAAATGTCTATTCTGTCTAAAAAAATAGAACTTGAAAGCTAGTCATGTAGTGCTATCACTGCAGACTGGATTATAGATGTCTAACTTAATATAATCATGGAAATGCAGATGTCTTTCCAACCTTCTTGTGAAATGAATGAGATTTTTTGTTTATACAGGTCTTAATTTAAAGTAGCAAAAATGTTCTCCTCTGGATTTTCTTGTATATTTGGATGATGTAGCACTCCCTTTTGTGCTTTTTAACATCAAAATAGTTTTCAAATAACCCCTCCTATAACACTAAAACTTTTCATGACTTAAACTTGGAATCTGGTATTTAAGAGCGGTTAAGTCATTTTGCAACTTTAGGCAGATTGCATTATGATGCTTCTTTCATAATTTATTAGTTAATTTTAAGTTCACATTTCAATACATTTTCAAGTTAATTAATGGACTTAACTATTTAGCTTAATAATGACATATTTAAGATTTTAATTTCTTATAGGACCTTGTGTGTTTAATGAGATGTTTGCCACTACTCCTGTTTCCACTACACCATTCAAAATAGTAAATATGTCAACAATACTGTTTTGCACAATTACTTTGCTATTTTTAATATATATATATATATATATATATATATATATATATATATATATATATATATATATATATATATATATAATCTTCACCTCGAAATTTTATTTCAATTTTGCGTTTTTAACAAAAAAATTGCATTTTGCATTTTTGGTCTGATTTTGTATTATAAAATGTTATTTGGAATTTTCTATTTTATTACTAAAATAGTAAAGATTTTAAAAAAGAATAGCAAACTTTAAAATTCTGAAATTTAAGTATTAGTTTCATTTTAAATTTATGGAAAAGAAACTCCGGTTTTAGTATCTGATTGAAAATTATCTTTATTGTGCACATTATTTTTAAGCTTTTAAACAACTAATAATTTTTTTTCCTTATTAGATTTCGATATGTCTTTCTTGAAAGTATTACAGCACATAATGATTTTTATACTTCTCGAAATTTTTTTTAATCCACTTTTTTAATGACACCATTTTAATAATTGTGCAAATTTTTCCTGGATTTTGTCAATTTTGTAAAAATACTCTTTGCCTAGTTTTCAACAATAGATTATTATATTGTTGCACTGAAATTCAAACCAATTTTATAGTTTCATCAAATATTTAATTATGTGATTTTCTTCCTTTATTGAAAGCTGAGGAAGAAAGATTTTATTTAATACCTTATAGAGAAATGTGAAATTAAGTTTACAAAAAGCAACTATGATTTGTAAATGGTTATTAATTTCATTTGTATCATGAACATTTTAATGAGTTAAAGACGTTTTTTTTTTTTTTTTTTTTTTTTTTTCCTAAGGATTCCTATTCTTGAACCTTTTATTTCAAAATATGATTTTAGGCAGGTATCAGAAAAAATGATAAGTAAATTTAAATGTGACTTCTATTTTCACCTGTGATGTTTGCCTTGAAATGTATTATTTTATACTCTTGATTCAGGCGTATTCTTTGACTGCCTATTTTTTGCCATGCCTGTTTTTTCTCTTTCTTGAATTAATTCTGTTTAATTTTAAGAGTTTTAGATAGTATTGAGTCTCATCAAAGACAAAATAGATGGCGTTGAAATGTTGTTGTTTACCTTTAATGTTATGCCATATTCATTTTTTTTTTTTGTCTGTGTCTTTTATTTATTTTTCCTACCCTGGAAAAAACATCTTGCTCCCAGGAGTGCCTTCTAAATATTCCATTCTCTTACTTTTTTAATTTAAAAAATCTAAATCGGCAGGAAGTCTCTTATAATTTTCAATAATGCACACATGATATAAACAGTGGAATTTTTTCTCATTTTTATAGTTAATTTTTCAAAAAAAAAAAAAAAAAAAAAATTCATTAGACACTATAAAAATATTTCTTGCTTACAACACTCTGAATTTTTTATGTTTTGTTTTGAAACTGTTTTAATGTGAAGCTAAGGCATGCATATTAAATGCTATTACATGATTTATTGTTGAAAATCTCTTATCTATTTTATATTGTTTTGCAATATAAATCTTGTCTCAGTCTGAAGCATATGGAAATTTAATCTTAGTTTAGAAAATTTAAGAATGGGATTTATATATATTTTTCCAGTTTCATTTTTTAATGGTTATTTATACACTAAAGAATTTCTTTTTCTGTGGAAACACTGTAAAAACTTCTTTCATATTATTTCTGTTTCCCTTTATAAACATTAAAAATGATTTATTGTACTTTACTGAGATGAAATATGTAGAAAAACCCAGACTCATCAGTATTGTTTGTATATTTTTGTTTTTCTTACTTGCTTTAAATATTTTTTTAAAAATCAGAAATTTGTTTTATTTGTTGCTTTTGTTCAGAAATAATTTGATGAATTTTAAATTGGATTTCCTTCCTAACCCTATGAAATTTTGTCTCGAGTTGTCATATTCTATGCTTTGAAACTAGCTTTCATAATTTTGTTATTAAAGTTTTTTTTTTTTTTGTATGATTTATTATTCAGTGTATAATTTCCTTACAATATGTTTTATTTAAGACTTCTTTTAATTATGTTGAATGATGTATATCTTGCAAAAGTAATCTTGTTATTTTTATAGATGGATTCCTTACCAGTTTCAATTAAAGTTTTTAAGTTAAAACAACTTTTATTCTAGATTTTTTCTTGCCTGAAATTTCTTCTAAAATGAATATTTACTTTTATTTTGCCATTTCAATATATTTCATTTCCTTTTATAATCAAGTAGAATAATTTGTGATGTTGTTGGAGATTTACACAGCAAATATTGGTAAACATGAAAAGCATTTATATAGCGGGGGGGGGGGGGTAGAGGGAAAATGAGCATTGATATTTAACAATCCTTCCTTTCAATACTTATTTCATGAATGTGCATTAAAGCAGTTACATTAACTCGACAACCTTTTCTTTTGATACTACAGATGGTGTTACCTTATTGTAATTTTCCCACCCTGGAAATATTTTTATATTGCTTCGTCTCGTCCTGAGATGATAATTTGGAAAGTCGGATCCCTCAACACCTTTTTCCCGCCACCAGGATGGTTCTGATTATATTCCTGATGTCCAGTTTACAAGAGAACAATCAGCTCCTGTCTTCAGAAAAACCCTCTGATGCAGAAATTATTGTCGAAACATCTGCCATTCTCTGTGAATCCAACAAAGGAATCCGGTGATCTTTTACTTCATGCTACCAAACATGATGTCAATGTTCAGATAGATATTCTCAATGAATTCATTCCAGAAATCCTTCTGCCATCAAGAGTGCTTTTAATTTCAAAATGGACAACACTTGTTGTCTAATGTTACTCCATCGGAACATTGATTCTCAACAAGTGTAATAAAAAGTATATGTGTGATTGGAAAAAATTTTCAGCTTGATATGTACCAACCAACTGTAGCATCAACTAAGGTACTGTATTTTACTTTCACTTAGAAACTGGCTTGTGGAAAACTGACTGCCCCATAATTACATATTTAATGGCAGTTAATATGTAATCATCTCTTTACTATCTGTTATTTACATCAAAAGTGGGAAGTGGTTTTTGTTTTTTCATTTATACTGTTAAATTCAAAGTTTTGTTTTAAATTGACTATTGAACTATATTTTGAAATTTATCGAATCTTTTTACATTATTCGTAAGAAGTTTCAGTGCAATAATATATCTAAGTTAATAATGTTTTTATAGCATCTGGAGTGTTGTAAGTTTATATCTTGAAATATCTGTATTGTGTGTTTTGCATGATTTCAACCATTGAAAAGTTCTGAAGAATATGTGTTTTAAATATTAAGGAATTCTTTAGAATAATTTTAAAGTTGTTATTGCATTTATGTATTTTATACAAACATGAATTGATTTATCATACCTGATATATTTCTTGGTCTGTAAGTTTGCGTACTGAAACCAAAACTGTCTGTTCTAATTTTTTATACCATTTTGTGTCCTTGAGTGGCGTTTCAAGTCCCGTGAAGTACTCATAATCTTAGTTGTGATGTCTTAAGTACTCATAATCTTAGTCTCTTTAGCTATTCAGAATTCTTTCAGTAACATTCAGATAAAGAATTATACATAATAGGATTAAGCTATGAAGTTACTCCTTTTGAGAAAGAAAAGTGCAACTCAGCATTTTTTGATTTTGTAATAAGACCATTAAAAGATTTTATATGTACCATGAACCATAACTCTGAAAATGAACACACACCTGAATCGAAAGACATAAATGTATCAGAAAGAGTTATTTCATAATTCTATCAGAATGTGTTTATGTTATATTAAGATTAGACTTGAGTGAAATTTTCATATATGTAGGTATTCCTACAAATAAAACATCTTTTTGTAAATATAAATGCTGTAACATAAATTGATTCAAGGATTGGAAAGAGAATATGTATATTTCAATTCTATTCTACAGTCAAATAACAAACAATTCAGATGAATCATGCATATGCCTCTCAGAGTATAAATTTAGATTGCATTCAAATGAAAATGGATCTATGTTTCAAAAAGAACTATAACACCTGATAAAAGCTTGGGCTTGATACAAGGTCATATTAGATTTGAAATTACATAGAATTTCAAGTACAAAAACTATTTTCATTGAGTATTATAAAACAACCTGTAAATATTATATATATGTAATGATATTTTAAACTCTAATTTAAATCCAAATTAATTCCCAAAGTTTTATTTTAATTTAACCCATAGTAACTTCATTCTAAAATATTCTCTTATTTCCTGATCCAATTCCACTTCCTCTACTTAATTAAAGAGAAGCTTTGTAAAAGTGCTTACATTTGCACTTTAACACGCTCCGCGTAACGGGATTAGAAAATGTCCAATAAGCACATTCTTTTTAAAAGATCCTTGTGTTTCCGTTACTTGTGATTGACATGCGTCTGAAATCCCTATCAGAATCTTAATAATATATTAGCACTCTAAAAAGATATTTTCCCTATCAATATCTCATGTCATATAAGACGAGGGATAATTTATTTCTTACTCTCTTCCCGACTTGTGCCACACAGAGAGTGGTCGTGTTTTGTCCGCAAATTCTTGTAAATAAATTATGTCTTCCCGGGATGGATTAAAGCTAACTTAAAAATTCAACGTCTCTTCACTGCTTGTCGCACCTGCATTCTACTTCACATAAAATAATGCTTACATATATACAGGGTGGTTATAATCAAAGTTACCCTGTTTAGACCTACGTAGTGTCCGCTCTAGTGAAAGGATGTCAAAGAAACTTGATACTTAGGTTGTATGGATCATGGGGAGCAGAAATCTGCAATAAAAAAAAAAATTAGATCAAATTTCAACCGCCAGGTGAGAAGGCGGCGCATGAAAAACAAAAAACACAATTTCGAACTTAAAAACTTTATTTAATTACAATATAGGTTCAATGTGCATTCCATTTACGTCAAGCACATATTCAAAGCGTGTTATGGCGTGTTCAACAGTGGCACGAAGGGTTTCTCGATCAATTGCAACAACATGACGTGTTGTGCTTGCTTTCTATTCATGCAGAGTCCCTATGCTTCCTCCATAGACACAATCTTTCAGGAATCCCCACAACCAGAAATCACAGAGATTCAAGTCCAGAGAACGTGGAGGCCAGGAAGTTGGAAAACTTCTTGAAATTTCCCGTTGATCTTCAAAGTGGGCACGAAGCAATGCCGTCACTGGTCAAGCAATGTGAGGTGGTGTACCATTTTGCATGAAGACAGTAGTCCCTAAACATTCTCGTTCTTGTAACGCAGGAATGACTTGCTGCTGAAGACGGTCGCGGTAACGGACACCCGTAACGGAACACTTTTGAGGGCCATGATCAGTGTTCTCCTCAAAAAAAAAAAAAAAAAAAAAAAAACCAAGAATGAAATCAGCAGTAAAACCACATCATACAGTAATGTAATCAGGATATAGAGACTGTTCATGCACATCATTAGGACTTGCAGTACCCCATATGCGACAGTTCTGAGTATTAACTGCTCAGCTTGGGGTAAAATGAGCCTCGTCCGACCACAAAATGTTTCAAGGCCATGAACTGTCAACGGCTATTCTGGCTAAAAAAATTCTAGCAAATTGATTTCGTTTCTTCGGGTCTGCAGGATTCAGCGCTTGCACATGATGGATCTTGTATGGATACCACTTTACAATGGATCGAAGAACCTTTCGTACTGTAGACCAAGGGTAGACCACTGTAGACCAAGTCACTCTTCCCCTGCACCTTTTATTTTTTAATTAGTTTTTATTATTTTCTGCAACACTCTTCAAAATTATTTAATAAATTGTTAGTCTTAAGCAGTATATAGAAGGAACAAGCAAACGAAAATAGACTAATTTATGATTTTTTTTTTACTCATAAAAAATAGAAGTTTAAAAATGATTTCCTAGGGATGTAGAAGGAACATTGGGAAGCATATAGTCTAAAAGGATTTTCATCTTCCTTACCAGCTTAAAATTGAAGCAGTTATTGACATAAAACATAGTTTGCACTTTTTTAAAATATAAAACACTAGATATTTATGATTAGAATCTATTTAATGTAATTGGTGAGAGTTTTTTTTAAATTCGTTGTTTTATCCTTATAATTAAATTGGCTAGTAAGGCCAAAGGATGAAAGGCGAAGTGAAGAAGGGATTTAACACAATGCCTCAACTTAAAAATGACAAGAACATTTTATATTAGAATATAGAAAATAATTTTTTTAAAATTCAAATGTATGAAAAGAATATATGAAGTATTTATACTTTTTTCTATCTTCTGTAAACCTGTATTTCTATATCAATTATAAATCTATCAACTAAACAAAGAGAGAAAAAGCATTAAGAAAAATATATCCCTAATACACAAATTTTTTCATTCCAAGAATTGTAAAATAATCAGCTTTATGCTATTATTATGAGGTATTAAAAAGTAAGTCTACCATCAACAATACATATGAATTATTTTCACTGAGAGATATAAAATAATAATAATAATAATTGTTAAAAACATAAATGGTACAAAAGTCTTCAAACTATAATGAATGTTTTGAATTATTTGTAAAAAGAGATCTTGCCCTAATTAAATTTTTCATTTTGAGGTTTTTAGATATACTCCATAAATATAGTTCACAAAGGAGGCAAAAATAGACTATAAGTATTGATAAGTAAGTAAGATTTGTATTTAAAGTCACTATATATTTTTGCACTAAAATAATTTATGTGAACACAATGAACAGTAAAAACTGTGCTAAATCTATTTTGTTTTGATAGTTAGTGTGTACTATTATTCCAACTAAAATATTATATATATTAAAAAATTTCCAATTGAAAAGAGTTTTTAAAACAGTTTCTAAAAGAATAAAAACGTTATTGTTTATTTCAAAGTACTTAGTAGTGATTTGACATGTTATATCGTTTTTTGTAACTTTATTAAATAGTTTTCTTTGTTGAAGGAATGAAGGCATAATTCAAAATGTATTTGCTTGTGGAAATAGAAAAATATTTTAAAATATTGTTAGAACTTAACTAATATATTTAACTCACAAATACTAAAGATATATGTTTTTAAAGATTTAATTGTTTGAATATCAGAAGAAATTGTTTTGAAATGGAGTTGGAGATATCTGATTTTAGTTATTGAAAAATAAGTATTAAAACAATTCTTTTTAAAATGTCTTAATAAAATTTTTGGAATAATTAATAAAAGTTTTAGAAAATATATTAAATTTCTTAATATATTTTGAAATGTGAAATATATTTTTATATAAATAAATGTAATATGTACATTTATCTCCCACCACCCTTTTTCTTATGGTTTACATGTCATGTTAATCTGGAACACATATACAGCAGAAAATATCGAATCCTGAAACCTAAATTCAGGAAATATAAAAATGACAATTTATTAAAAATATTTTTGTGTTTCTTCTTAATCTTATTTTGATATAACTAAAAAAAGTAGCAACGAAATCACATATTTATACGTTTTGGGGAATTAAGTAATTATCTCCCCCTATATGTAGTGGACTGGAAAATAAATGTTCAGCTACAAGTTTCGATGACTGCATAAATTATCAAATAATGGCCCGAAAATCATAGAAAAATAAGAAGTATTTAATTACTGCATCATATATTTCGCAATTATGTTCATATAGTTTTTATTCTTATGTGCATAAATAACATTAGTTAATTCTATTACTAGTTTCTTAAATCAGAAATCGAAACGTTTTTCATGATTGAAACAGTTTTCTATTTGGTTTGAATTAATGTTTCATTAAAAACAAATATTTAGAGAATACAATTATTTTAATAAAAATGAGATCGTGAAAATTCACTCGTATATTTTCCACAAAACTAATGAAAGCCGTAGAGTGTGAGCCAAAAAAGAGATAATTACACTATTATGAGAGAAAAACATTACCAAAAAGATGCCAAGGCTTAAACCAATCAGAGCATGTCGGTACCCTTTGCCGTAGATCTGCGAACTCGCCTTGGATCAGTCGACTTGCTGTTATCTTCCATCATTTCCGACGTAGCTAGGTTAATAATCCTCATTTAATAATTTACAATGATTTAAATTTTATTTAATTATTTTGATAATTTTTCTATATAATATTTATTTATTTTATTTAATTTTTTGTTTTAATTGTTCTGTAAACATGTAAAATATCTGGATTGCAAAAACATAAAAAATTCCTTAATTTAAGAACACAGGTGTGAAATTTCCAAAATAGGGATCTAGTGACAGCATTTAATAGATAATGAGGAAATACTCAACAAAACGTTAACAATCTTTATAGGTTATAAGATTTGGCAGTTTTTTTCTTTCTAAAACTCTTAATAAAATGTGTCCCCCCCCTCCTAGTCCCATTGAGGCTCTACCCCATACATTAACTCTTTAGTGTACAGCATTTCCAATTACTTTAAAATATCACAAATTTAAATTATGGCGAAAAAAGTATTTACTTAGAACCGACAATTATGTCAAAATTTAAAAATAGCGCTATCTTGTATCACAATTTTAATTTGATTAAACGCAGGGGCAACGAACATTATGCAATATATATATATATATATATATATATATATATATATATATATATAATATTAAAATCTGATTTAAAATCTAATTACTTTCCAAAGTTTTATCTTAATTTAGTCCATATTAGCCGCCTTTGACGACCAGCCGGTTCGTCAATCTTAATGCTCGTTAAAATTTTAATAATTAAATATTTTATGTAACTCCTATTTTAATAGTTTATTCATCAAAATATTTTGATTTGATTCAAATTTTGATAGTCATATAATTCATTCATAATATTATAAAGACCTTCAGCCATAACGTAATATGTATCTCTCTAATTTTCTGTTAGCTCCCGTAGAATTTATGCTTTAAATTAAAGTGGAAATGATTAATCTGCAATTAATATAATAATATTTTTTACTGAAACAAAGTATTTTTCTTTAATAATATGATTACTGAAAACAGAGTCACTGAGCATTTAAACCTTATGGGCACTAAAGAATATATTTCTTAATTTATGTATCTCAAGAATTTGCCAACAAAATTTTCTTAGATCATCATGAGCAGATCGATTAATTAACAATGTTTGATTTTAAATGCATCAAACACTAAGAAGATAAACAGAATCGTTTAAAATAATCTGTCGTAAACAGGTTAAAAAAACTACTTAAAACCATAAGCATATACAAAAAATATATGACTAACATAAATACAATTTAATTTCAAAAGCATAAACTCACTTAAAAATAATTTAAATCAAGTCTGCATCCGTTGATAATAGTTGTCAACAATCAGAACACAATGCTCATGATTGAATTTTCAACGCCAGTTATGGTAACGCAAATGCGTGAATTTTCTACGCCAGTTGGGGTAATGCTACGCAGATTAGAAATTTTTGATTTCCTTTATTCTGTTTTATTTTAATTCAAAAGTACTACAGAATGAATCTGAAAGATCGATTAATTAACAATGTTTAATTTAAAATGCATCAAACACTAAGAAAATAAAAAGAATCGTTTGAAATAATCAGCCGAAAATATGTTAAGCCTATCCTTGTTAGCGTGGGAATAAAAACTGAAACCTTACTCATTTGGCGGTGGGGAAATGAAAAGTTTTTTGGCGAGAAAGTTAGTTTTTAATTAATAATTAAAATTCTAATTAAAAATTCAAAAAAAGGGACCCCAGATGCACATTCCCGACCTCCAAGGTATGCATGTGCCAAATTTGATAGCTGTAGGTCGATCTAGCCTGTAGAGCGCCAGCACATACACACACGCACACATTAAGCTTTATATAATTATAGCTTAACCATTCTAAAATATTCTCCTATTTTTCTGACCCAATTCCACTTTTCTTTATTTAATTAATGCAGTAGAAACTCTATAAAAATGCTGAAATCGACAAGTTTCCACACTCTGAGTGAAGGGATAAAAGTGTATTGATCTAAACACATTCTTTTAAAAGATCCCTATAATTCCCTTTCCTAAATCGTCATGTGTAAAGAAATCCCTATCAGAATCTCACATTATATAATCGTTGGGATAAATATTTCTGTCCTTTTTTCGCTTCTTTGCTCTCTACCGCTTGTGAACGGAAGCCAGTTTTTGTCCGCGCTCCTTGTACATAAATTATGCCTGGCGGAATGGAATAAAAGCGAAGTTTAAAAATTCGAAGTGTCTTCTCTCTTTTTGACCGCAAAACAGCTTCAAAAATTATGCATTAGAACTTTTCACTAGGAATTCAGAATACTAAATTATCGACACAAAGAGACTGAAAGTATAAGAAAAGTATAAAAAAAGTGTTTTGTTTATGATAATGGTTAGGAGAATAATTGCTAGCATATTTGACATTACTAATCTTGCAACCTAAACTGACAAGGGCTTAAAACTGTGATATTGTTGTCATAATAAATGTAATTAGTCCTAAGTAAGATCTCTGATTTAAAAAAAAAAATCCATTTAGTTAGTTTTGCGGATGAATAAAAAATCTGTTGCATAGAATAGAACTAACTAAATTAAAATTGGAATATATTTGCTCATCCAGTCATGTGAACACAGTGAACATGAATTCGCTCTTTTTTTTTCTCTCTGGTAGATTATAATACAGAGCAAGTTATCGTGGGCTGTTATTAATTTGTAGCTCTGTAGCAGAGCAAATCAATAGCATAAAGAAAGCATTGAAGTTTTCTTAGTGAACATATTCATCATAAATATAATTATGTGGTATTGTTTCTTCCTTAAACTTTTTTTGGGCGAATATTTTTAAGGGAAAGACTTAAAGATTTTAACGAAGAAGTTTTTAAATCCTTGTTTGCTGAAATTTTATCCATTTAATATTGGCAGGAAAAAATAAAAAGTATTAATTTTTCTTTACATTTACAAAGCAAAATTCATTTGTTTAAAAACTTAAAATAGTTTATACTTTTAGAAAAATTAGATTTACATATATTTGTAAGTGTTCTTAAACCAATTAATATATAACTTTTTTTGTTTCTTTATTCCTTTGTTAATTATTTTTATAGTAATGCTCATAATTAAATCTTGAAATTTAAATCAAATATTATAATATATGATTTTTTTAAAAAGCGTAAAAATATTAATTCCTTGAGATACACATTTTTTAACTTCAAATTGCATGGTACATTTAGTTTTGTGAATGTGCTTAGTCTACCCAAAAAAAGAAAACGATTTTTTAAAATAAAGAAATATTTGGAGAAAATGCCATTGCACTAGGTTCTTCTCCATTAAAATATATTAAACACCTTTTCCAACTTGTCTTCCATTATTGGAATGCTATCAGGGACGGATAATCACGTAGACAACTGCTTAGGGGCCCTTCAACTTCAGGGGGCCCCAATATTTTTTTATTGAGATATTTTCAGGATGAACTAATTTTGTACTTTCATTTTATTTTCAAGTCCCACAAACTCGTCTCAAATTAATAAAAAGAAAAAAAACCTGAACTCGAATATCCAAATGAACATTAAATATTATTAAAATTTCAGGACATAAGTCCAAGGATTTTTTTTCAGGTTTCAAATATTTGTAAATTAATTCGAACCAATGTTTTTTTTTTTTTTTTTTTTTTTTATTTAGCTAACTGATTCACCTGTCAACAGCCCTGGAAAAATCTATACTTAATTATTGAAATGAGTTTTAAAACTTTTGCAGTTCTTTTGTTACCATTTTGTTTAAAATTATTTTTTAAATTTGAATTCTTTTTATACACGAGTTATTGAAACCAACTGAGCTTAAAATAACCTACAATGAAATTTTTGTTATTTTAATTTGTCTCAATATTTATTAAATAAAAGCTATTCATATTTATATTAAATAAAAATATCAATAAAATATTTTGTTTGGAAGAAGAAGGGGCGGAAAAATTTGTATTGCCCAAGTGCTCTATCCAACTTTGAATGACACATACAAATCAATGCATAAAATCACACATATGACTCGCCTCGAATTTTCTTTGCACTCTTCTATTGCTTCAAATCGTTGATTCTTCAGGATCGACGCATTTTCACTCCGAGAGCAAAATAAAGTTCAAAGTATGACATATGGAGAATAAAAAGCTTGCAGGATGAGAGTCAATTGTTTTTTTTCTTCCAAAAATTCACGGATAAAAAGTGATGAGTGTGCATGTGTGTCTCTGTGATCTTGCCACTCCAACGTTTTGGCCTCTTATTTCAATGCTTGAAATCATCCAAATGAAATTAGGCGCTTATTGTCTGATTTCATTTGATGAACTCATAAATAACACTTCCTTTGCTAGCATAAATTGACAACAAACACCTTTTTCCTATTTGATGGATTCTAGTATGTTCTTCCGAGGCTTGTCAACGGTGTTCCTATCCGTTGTGAAGATCATCATTTTGTATTTATGTCATATCCACAAATCCATTCTCTATCATTTTGCCATATCATGTTTTAGAAAACTCTGGAATACATTTGAACAATCTAACGACTCTTGAGAAGCTGAAATATGATTCATGCTTTACTTTTCAGTCAAGAAATGAATTGCTATAAAGCAATGCCATTCCAGATTATAAAATTGTGGCAAGAGCATCTGCTCATGAGGATTTTAGCATGTGTTAGCATGATCTATATATTATAGTTAAATCTGGAATTATTTATAACAGTCCCTAGTTAGTATTTTTTTAAGGTGAAATAAATTTACAGTTCCAAAATAAACAAAAGATGATCTAGTACATTTTATTAAAAATAGAACGTTTAAAAAATTGGGACAGTGTATATGTTGTATATGTCCAGATGTATCTAATTTGTCTGATCATTTATTGTAAAACGCATGAAAAATTAATTGTGAAATCTTATATCGCATTGTTAAACACAGAATTTACAATGTTATCATCACGTCGTTGGTCAACGTTGTTAAATATGAAATCTACACGATATTTTTCACAATGTTAATCAAGATATTTAATTGCAATATTTGAATTATTTTTATAAGGTGTTGTACAATACCACCACCTCCTAAAGTACAAAGCCTCCAGATGGATGGAATGAGTCATCCGAAGAAGTCTGTCGATCTCAACAGCCTAACGGGGAAAGTGATGTAATTTTATACTTTCTCTATAGTAAACACATCGTTTGGCTGTTATAAAATGCTGGTTCAATTAAATATAAAGCATTTTTATCTTCATAGTTTTTCTTAAAATTCAAATCAGATTTTAAAAATTATCTTAAAAAATTATTTTAAAATTATAAACAGATTTTATAAAATAAAATACATCATTTGAAAGTAGTTATAAGACTCTAATTTAAGAGTATCCTGGAGAATTAGTATATATTATTTCTCCTTTTTTTAAAAAAAAATTGAGCATGCATAAGATAATTTGTTTTATTTTATTAAAAAACATGTTTGCATGAGATATGTAAGCTCTCGCAAGAAGAAAAACTCAAAGGGTATTCTGGAGTGCAAAATCTATATAACTTCGCTCATAAATCTTTAAAAAAAAAATGTCATAAATTAGAAAGTTTAAATCATTTTATTTAAAAACATTTTTACATGAAGTGTACAAACTCTCACAAGGAGAAAAATCCAAATCAAAAGATATTCTGGAGCACAATATCTATAAAATTTCTCTGATAAATCTTAAATAATCATAATAAAAGTTTAGTTTAACCATTTAGTTTAGTTTAAACATTTAGTTTAGTTTAAACCATTTTTAAAAAAAAAACATTTTTAAATAAAGTATGGAAGCTTTGACAAGATGCAAAACTAATCAAAAGATATTCTGGAGTGCAATTATTACATTTTCTCATAAATTTTATAGAAACTACCATGAATAAGACAATTTAAATCAATTTATTTAAAAAGATTTTTACATAATAAAAGCAAGTCAAGGCTTTCTAAATTTTTGAATGAACTTCAACTCTGTCAATAAAATTATTTTATGCAAAGTAAGTTATAAGTGTATATACAGAAAGGGCATAGCAAACACATATGTTACATTAAAAGATGCACACAACATCACTAATTAATTTTATTATATATACTTTACAACAAATTATACAAAAATTAATTATCAAAATACAGCCACTTTCTTCATGAAAATATTTCATATTTCTTATAACATCCTCCTCTCTAAAATGCAGTTCACAGACCTGAGAAAAAATTGGAAAATAAAATAGAATTAATTAACGGTGAAATTATATATAAAATTATTTTTAAGATGTAGATAAATGTCCACAAATTAAAAAATTACTGAATTATAATTTTGTTTTCTTTAACGTATGTTTTCAAAGTTTATGAATTGAAATGTTGCATTTATCATGTTTATACATATATTTCAAGTTTCCATGAGGGAATTACCTATCGCATTGACTTTTCTTGATCTCAACAGGTCTCCTGGACCAGATAGACTTTCTGGCCGTTTGCTTGAATACCTTGGAAGTCTGGGAAAATAAAGACTTATTGACCTTTTCAACTTATCGTGAAAGAAAGGACGCTTACCACAGGAATGGAAAAAGGCCATCATTATTTCAGTTAAAAAGCCTAACAAGAATTCTTCCTCCCCTGAGGATTTTAGACCAATAGCACTAACATGTACAACTAGAAAGGTCATAGAAAAATGATCCTTATTCGACTACAATTCTTCCTAAACCAAAACAATCTTATGCCTTGTGAGCAATCTGGCTTTCGAAGGGGCCACAGTACCATTGATCAAGTGCTTTACTTTGCACAGACTATCAGAGATGCTCATAATCACAAGCCAACGCATCATACCGTGGCTGCTTTTTTAGATCTTACAAAAGCCTTCGATAGAGTTTGGAAACACAAATTAATCATTAAGCTGCATAATAGCTTCAACATCCGAGGCAATACTTTGGCATGGATTTCAGATTATATGAAACAGAGATTTATCAGGGCTAGGTAAAATAAGACACTTTCAAACAATTTTCATCTTAGATAAGGTGTCCCACAGGGTACAGTGCTTAGTCCAACACTATTCTCTTTGTTTTTAGCAGGTGCAGAAAAAGTTATCTTTTTTTGGAACACGCATTGGTATGTTTACTGATGACATTGCTCTTTGGAGCTCTGGATTCGATATAAACCTTCTAAAGTCCAAACTCAATGAGTCTTTGAAGGCCTTGTCCAAGTTTGCTGCAGAACTTAAATTCAAATTTAATCCTGCCAAATCGATTCCACCTTTTTTACAACCAATAAACAATTATACAACTACAAACCAAAATTGATGCTTGAAAATCAAGAACTTGCATACGAAAAACACCCAAAATACTTAGGATTTGTTTTGGATTCTGAACTTACAAGTAATAAGCACATTGATTACATCGTCTCAAAAGCAAGAAAAGATTAAACATCCTTAAATATATTGCAGGTAGAGACTGGGGAGCTGACGCGACTACCCTTAGAACTACTTATCTAGCTATCACCAGACCTTTACTTGAATATGGATTCCCAATTTATTGCTGTGCCTCCGATTCCAACTTGAAGAAACTTGAACAGGTACAGCTGAGTGCAGCTCGTATAATAACTGGTCTGAAACGAAGTTGCCCCTCAGATATTGTCCTTTATGAAGCCGACCTGAAACCTCTCCATGTTAGAAGACATGCTAACCTTATCAAATATTACAACAAACTTTCCAGTTATGGCATTCAAAACAACACCTCAAAATACCTGAGTAATTGGACTAACCTCCAGATATTCAAGAAAAATACTCCCTTTATTCTAGTCTTGTCTCAGAATGTAATTAAAATGTAGAGCTACATTCTCTTCACTCCTGAATCCAACTGAAGAACTTACCAGTGTTCACTTTCATTTCAACCTCCCTGCTCCCATTAATAAAAAGGAAAATGCGTTAGAACACCTTAGACAATTGACCTTGAAAGTCATTAATAAAATCCCTAAATGTGACATTAAATTGTATACTGATGGCAGCAAAATCGAAGCAGCTCAATGGAACACATTACCCTCTTTGCCCGAAATGCTGCCAACATCAGGCCTCTGCTGAACATATTCTAGGCTGTTTAGGACTTCTTTGGGGAGAAATTTATTCTTCTCCCTTCCTCGTTTTTGACTTCTTGTTAACGGATTTTTGGATTTGGTCTGACTAAGTCAGGCCATGGAGATTAGCAACAACAACAACAACATACATATATTTACTTTTTGGTTATACCGTTGATTTAATAACTGCAATTAAATTTATAGGATACAAATATAAAGATAAATTTAATTCTTATTAAAACAGATTGAAATTTTTATTGTTAAACATATAAACGTAACTTGTAGCAAGAAAAAAAATATTAAAACATAATTAAAAATATACTTTAAGAATGCATTATGTTGTTGCTAAACATGTTATTTATGTGGTGATATACAAGATTATCATTGAACCAATCTTTCAATTTATTAATAAATTGAAAGAAAATTCTTTAAATTTAAGCTGAAACAAAGAGAAAATAAAAGAAGCAATTCAAACTGTTATTAATAACATTATTCACTTTTGAAAGCTAAAAATAGAGTGCATTTATACATTCAAATATAAATTCAAATTGAAAATTATATGTATATTATTTTTAAAGAAAATTATTGAGTAGCTGTACTTACTCTTGTGCTTTTGCTTGCCTTGAAATCCTCACGAAGGAGCCTATGAGTCCATTGTGATTTTAATTTTTCATCCTTCGGAAATTTAAAATGGACATTTTTGGACCATTATCATAATTTCCTTTGCAGCTGAAGACTGGAGATGCATTATCTTATTGAAAAAAATACCTATTTATGAAACACAAATGTGATATCTCTCTAATACATAGCTTACTGAAAGAAATACAGAAAATGAGAAGCTACCGCCAACGGTTTGAAAGTAATCTAAGCACCTGCTAGCTCACAGTCAGCTACTATTCATCAGACTGCTTCCTATGACTCATCCGCTCGCAGTTTAGTCAGAGCTGAGGCTTTGTACTTTAGGAGGTGTTGTCAATATGCGGCTTCCATTGAAAAGCCGTTTTAATTCTTTAAAGTCAGATCTCAAATAAAATGAAATATTAAGTAAAAAATATTATTTTTATACCAATATTTTACGTTAACAATATTTTCAAAAATTCGGTATCTCAAATTAAATTTCGGTTCTTGAATATTGTTAATATGGTAATCGATATTATTCGGTGTTCATAATATTTCCTAATGTATTTAAAAAAATTGTGATGCTGGGGTCTAGAGTTTAAACAATCTCAAAGAAATTTCAAGGAGAATTTGCACAAGTCAAAATACAAAAATCCTCGAAGTGAAATCGCCTGTTGACGTGAATTCGCAGTTTTACGATCTATTTGAATGTATGTTTGCCGGATTTAAAACGTTAGATCGTTCATAGTGCTGGGACCAGTTAAAACAGAACTCTATCTTTTCTTGATATTGCAAAATCCAAACAAGTGACGATGATCTCATTTTTTTATGTTGGGGAAGAGGGGGATGAAGCAGTAAAAATACCAACTCTAATGATGAACTTTATCAATTTTAAACAAATATTTTCATGGTGTCTAATATTCAAACTCGTACTGTGGCGTATAACATCACTTTCGATTAATTTTATTTTTAATTGAAGGCTGAAAATCTGTATTGTATTCAAGATGTATTTCTTTGCCATACACGAGATGGAAGAGCTAAGAAAACAGTTAGAAATCGAGACAAACGAAAAACTTGAAAAGCATTCAGGAAAATTAATAATGTAAAGATAACACAAGATTCACGAAATAAAATTAATTGAGAATCCATAATTAGGATAAAGTCATTTTTAAGAATAATAATAGACTTTCAGGAATTTTACTTGAAATCAAATATTAGTTTAAACTCGGAACTTTAATTGCAACTTCAAATTTGCAATATTGTGAACGTCGTCTATCACTATGTCATTTATAAAAAAAAAAAATTCACCAAGATTAATTAATCCGAACGTTAATCATTTATGTTCATTTGAATACGGGTGAAATTCTGAATATGGGTGGGTCAACTTTAATATACTATACAAATTTTACAGAAAATGCTGTAGATAATGGTGATGTTAGAATTTTGAAAGCTGAGAGTAGAAACATTTTGTAATTTAAATCTTCTTTTGAAATATCAACAAAATGCAAGTCTTTTTCTCTGAATTTCGAAGCATTTGTAATTCAATATACAAATATTTTTATCCTTGGGAACAAATTTCTCAGTGAGATTTTATCATCGATTACTGTGCTCGTAAAAACTATAGGACTCGTCAACTGAGAAAGTAGTAACAGTAAGTAGAAAAATAAGGAGAATATAACAATAAATTGATAATATTGAACTTGATAGGTTTAAATGTTTAGTTCTCAAATGATAACTTCAGGGGGTGTATATTTTAATTACAACATTTTGAACAAAAATCTCATAACTTTAACTACTCAGAATGATGAGAAAGCTCAGATCAGATGATACTTCTTTTTTTATTTCAGTCCTTTCGTGTTTTGTACATCAATAATTTATTTTAGCTCATGTAAATGTATTTTGGGAAACTTTCTAAAAAGATACATCATTCCGAATTTTATCTGGGCAAAAGCTGTTCTTTGTTATTTAATTAAATTTAAATGAGGAATTCAGTGAAACTAATTTAAAGCTCAACTTTGAAATATATTTGCAAAAATATTCTTTTTATCTTATAAATATCTTTCTTATGTTGACTGAAATATCACAGGTTTTAGAAGCAAAGTAATTAGAAATGAAACAAGGGAAAACATACATCCAAATTAAAAGTTTTCATTAATTGTTAATATTAACACAGATTTTTCCAATATAATCAGACTCATTTCCAAAAGAATTTCATGATTTCACTTGGCACCATAGAGAGAATTTATAATCACAATAATGATGAAACCTCAATAACAGTATATTGAAATGAAACTTTTGCAATAATATCCAAATAAATAAAAGAACAATACACAGAAAATTGTTACTTCGTTTAAAAAAGTTTTTACTATATGTGTATTTACTATAAATATAATATAGAAAGTGCGAGATACACTTCATTATTTAAATTTGAAATCCTATTTCTTTTCTTTTTATTTCGTTCTACTTAATTTTAAGTTGACATTTTTATTGAAAAATTATTTTATTTTTCAAAGAAAGTTAATTAAGAGATAATGTTTTGAAAATCATTTTTAGATTTTGCTTCATAGCAACGAATTTTATAGAGATGAAATGTAGGTTTTTGTTTTCATTAATGAATAATTTTCATTTCTCAACTTTAATTATTCCACGTTCTTTTAACAAGCTTTTTTCTCACTGTAAAAGGTTAATCAAGTGCCTAGAGACCCAAGAATAGACTGTAGTGGTGGATGATGCAATATGAGTATTCCTATGCGTATCCGGACTATGCGTAATGGTAAATTTTTTCTTTCACCAGGAAGTAAAATTATTTTTGTTTTAAATATGGAGTTTTATTACACACAGTCTTGATTACTGATGTTAAATTTAAATATCTTTTCAAACAAATCATTTTTAAACACGATGGACGATATTCAAGACTTTTAAATAGGCATTACCTTACTCAGTATTGCTTTCTCTGCATTGTCGCCTTTGTCTTGGTCTGTCCCACGATGACTCGCGTACCTGAAAAGGTGTAAGACCTTGAAGTTCGCCGAGAAGAGAACCGTTATTTATTTATTGAAAAGCTTTCAATCATCGCCAGAATATAAACGGTAATTAGTGTATACATTATAGTTCATTTGACTAAAATAAAATATTTAAATTAAATAATTAACAAACCAATTCTGGATTGAAGAAACTAAATTGAAAAGTAAATAGAGAAAGCAGTAACATACACAAATACAAAAATAATATCAAAATGTTCAAAGGATGGAGATATAGTATACTGTAAGCGATATCAAACAACGTATCAATATCTAAAACACCAAGTGAACCCATTATATAGAGTAATAAGTGAATGACACAAATACAAGGTGACAATACAAAGCACAACTAGAATGCCAAAGTTATAAAAAAAGCCCCACTAGAAGGTAAATCAAGAATATGAGCAGAAATGTACAAAGTTTTTAATAGCTATAATCTTACATAAAAAACAACATCTAGAAGCTGTGCCAGAATAGTTACACAAATAAAGCATCAATTAAAACAACCTAAGGCACAGATCCATCACCTAGGCTCTTCTGAATTTCTTCACAAGTATCTCTCGAGATTTCACAAATCTTCCCCATCATCCTCAGCGAAGCCTCGTTTCTGAATGCACTAAGAAACTAGCTTCATTGTCGTCATAAGTAACACGAGAACTAAAAAATTTAAGTGAGATTCTAATGTAACATAATCACCTATAATGTTAAAATATTATTAATTAGTCACATCAGATAAAACCTTTATAGGCTAGTCAATGGATTTGTCCATTACTAAAGTAGCATAGGTCTAAAAGTAAAGGCAGTGATTACCATTAACTGTTTGAAAATGTTAAGCAAGTTCGTTAGGTCTATTTAGTACTCACTTGGGGACGAAGATTCAAATAAACTGTCAGTGAGGGTCAAAAAGTATTTCACCTGTTTTAAAACCGTAAAAAAGTTTAAAAAAAAACATTTATTAAATGCCCCCCCCCCGAAATGGTGCTTATGAACATAAAAATATGGGGTTCTTTTAGTTATAAGGTTTAGTTCTCACCAATTTTCCATCGCTCATTTGATTATGGTCTTTGAGTATTTAATATTAATGAATCAATTAGTTTAATCCTCCTCATTGACTCTTTTTTTCTCTACCGTATTAAGTTTTTGTATTATCTGTCTAAACATATACTAGAGTATTGGCACGGGAAATGGTACTACAGCATCGGTAAGTATTTTTATATCAGTTAAATAATTATTAATAATTTGTCATCCAGATGGCGCCACGCCTGTTTTCATGTTCCTTTTCCAACGATCAAAATCCCAGGCTAAGGTGCTGCTGCATCCTATAACAAACATTTTGGCGTTAATCCCATTATTAGTTAATTGCAGAATATTTATATGCACTTATTATTGCTATATCAATTTATATACATTGCTTGAATAAATTAAAAAAAGAATAATGCTTTCATTATTCTTTAAAATAAATTGCATATTTTAATATCAGTTAAATAAATATTTATAGTCTTTTGCTATAAAAAGTTAAAACAGTAAATATTAAATAATATAATATTAAATGTAAAATTATATTTTTGAATGAAATAAATAAAGTTACTTTTTTGTAATGTAACTATTAAAATTAATTATGTATATGATGAAGGGTAACAAATGATGGGAAATAAAATCCTTTTTTGAATAAACCAAGATATCCAAAATTATAAAACGCGAATTGTAAAAGGTGATTTTCGCTCCTTCTCAATTATTTTATTACACAGGTAATTTTGTTGGGCCATAATCGCTCAATTTTTTGTTACGTTTTTGATGGGGCATCAATTTATTCTTGCCCAAGGCGCTGAAATTTGTTTAGACAATCCTGATTCAATGGCATCACCAATCTCCTCTAACTGCAATAATCAACTGATGTTTTATGATACTTAGAGGTTCTTAGATGGCAACAGGATCTGAATGTAAATGCAAATGAAGGAATAACTTTGATTGATTAATATGGATGTAACTAATTAATTAATCTAATGCTCTAATTAAGATGGAAGAAAACTATTAAATTAATCTGGATGAAATGAAGGAAAAAGCATGAAGGGTTTCGAAATTATTATTATTATTATTTATATTCAATTTATTACTGACGAATTATTTAGTTTAGAAAAACTTTACTATATTCTGCTATATTAGTCAATTGAAAAAAATAGTACGATGTGCTGATACATTAAAAAATTGATGCCAATAATGATGTTATCAGTAAATAGGCATGTTTCTTTTTAAACATAATTTAAAAAACAAAAAAAAAACAGCATGATATTTTTAGAAAATAAGCAGTTAATGGCTCAATCGCCCCGCATGACCGTTTCTTTTAGATGCTTTGATTTTATAAAATAATCATGAACATTTTGAATCAACTGAATGAAACCTTTGAGTAATTATGATATGTCTATATAATGTTTTTCTATAATCCGACACTTCGCGCATCCGGCCCTTTTAGTAATCCGATGTTTTTTGAAAATAAAGTGAGGAAAGTAAAAGAAAAAAAAAAAAAAAAAAAGAAAAGAAACTGATTTTAGCGTGAATGTAAACCCTAGTTGGTGCGCAGGTTTTATAATATTTATAACATATAACATAATTTTTTTGTATTTTGTAATATTTTGTGCAATAAACATAAATTTGGTTATTAATTTTTTTTGTAGAAGGAAATTTGTCCAACCAGGCATATTTGTTAATCCCCCAGTCCTCTGGTCTTAAATCTGTAAAATTATCGAGAGACAACTTTATTATTATTTATTTGTAGTTTGTATTAGATCATGAAAATGTTTTGTAAGAGTAAAAACAGAAAAGAAAAAAAAATATATATATATAAAATCTATTTTGGTTGGTTCATTTTTAATTTAATTGAATTTTCTATATTTATTATCTAATTAAATCTTATGTGCATACAAAATATTTTCAAATTTTGCAGCTTGTATGAAATTCTCTAGCGACATATTTTAATTTTTAATGAATTTTTGTATGCTCAATGCTTTTGAAGTTTCACTTTGTTGCTTTAAGCTATTGTTCTTTCTTCATAGCAAAATAAATTTATAATTAATTAATTCTTTTGATAAAAATTATTCCTTTCATCGATCGTTTCTGGCACTTCCTCGAAATAATCTTAGAAGGCGTTCTCTGAGAAGATTTTATAATTGCACTCATGGAATATTTTTAATTCAATTTATGCCGCAGAAAATAATTTTTAGGTGGTATTAATATATAAAATGCTTTTGAATGGAATCATATTTCAAAAAATTAAAAAAAAAAACTTTGATTAATTTGTCCGGGAGGGGGATGAAAATTTTTTATTCACTAGTTCTTATTTTTTTTAAAAAATTGTATTTAAAGTTGGGATAAAGATTTTTTTGCAGCTTAAAAATATAAAGGCATCGATGTTTTCAATTATGTTTTAAGGTTTCTTTTTTCTATTTGACCAAAAACTTTAAATTGTGTTGAATTAATTTAGATTTCTGTCAGTGGATACAAAGAAGTTCCTTGAACAAAGGATTTATGGAGAAAATTTAAACTTGTACTCCGTTATGAAGCATGCATTTGCATCATTTAAATTTATATCTTTTTAAATAATTTTCAATAAATTATTGGTTATTTTAGAAAATAATGTTCTTGTCACAATTTTCGCTTAAAGAAGGTAAGTTTCTTAATAAAAAAAATTATCGGACAAATCATAGTTTTTTTCTTTAATAAATGTTAAGAACAAAATTAATATTAAAAATTAATCTTTCAATCTAATTTACACTGATTTCTATAGATTTTGACGATTTCAGTAGAAAAATAAAAATGTATGCAATGTAGGGCTAAATCAAATTAATTTCCTTGACCTACGAATATATTTCTAATCAGATGACATATTTTATTTGAGATATTATCAATCCATTTTAGATCACAAAATGATACCCAGGGATCTTTACCTTTTTAATTAATTGATACTTTAGATATTTACGGATTTAAAAATAAAAATAAAACGAAATCGATGATCAACTTATATAAATTATTGCATTCACAGATGTTGATTACTAAAAAGTTATTTCGTTATGTACGAGGGGGTATCAATAAGTAGCGCACATAATTTTGGCGTAGTAATAAAAAATGCAATGAACGACAATATGAAATGAAAATCAAATTATTACAAATTTTTACTTTTTAGCCTAACCGCCATTCATGTTGAAGTATTTGTTGCAATGTTGAATTCATTTGAAAAGTTTGATCTCATAGAAAGCCATAAACTCGCTTGAGGTTGTCGTCAGATTCGAGGAACCTCTTCACGGGACAAAACATGATAATAAACATGAGAGTGCCATGTCCGGGATACATGATGAGATCAAAAATTTCTCTACTGAATCTTTGCAGCCCTCTCTCCTTACGTGCAAAACTGCTGGGATGTTGCAAAATTATACAAAAATTATGTGCTTTACCTATTGATATCTTCTCTCGCTTCTAGTTCCCCCTCTACTCAAATAAATGCATCAAAGAAAGGTTTTAAATATAAAGTATAGTTTTCCACATATATATTATATAAGATGTTTATATTTTCTATAATTATTATTCATTATTATTTATTCAAAGATTTGCTTAAAAATGGGCCGCATCCATGCGATGTAGTGTTTTGGAGCATATAGTTATGCTTACTTATAGAATTAGATAGTGTCACTTTTTAACAATAAAAAAACAACAACAAAAAATCCTCCACAAATAACGTAGAATGTGTTATAAAATAAAATTAAAAATTAGAATTAATATTTTAAAACATTATTATATTTTAAAAATAACAGTAAAAGAAGTTATTTTTGACTAAGTTTCTCAAGCAAGAGGTAAGTAAACCAGTACATAAAGTGCGAACTAATCATTAACTTTAAATCTAAAAAAAAAAGTAATTCATTAAAATAAAATCTAAAGTTTAATAAGGAAAAAAATTAAATATAGTGGAAATAAGGAAATCGATTATGTGAAGCAAAATTTTAAATTCTGTGAAATGCGAAATTTTTTAAAGAAATTAATACATTAAAAATTGGGGCAAAAAATTACATTTAGAAAAAAAAGTTCTTTTCTCAATTACTTATTGGAATTTTTTTTTAGATACTCGTTTCATTCATTTCGTGTGTGAAACCTTTTTTTGTTCTATAAATATCGAATGCTTTGAAAGCTGTTACTGAAAGAAATGCTAATTAAAATTATTAATGATTCTTTTAATTAATCTTTAAATGTTGTTTAAAAGTATTTTTTTTTTCTTTTTATTATGAAAGGACTTTTTCTTTGAACAGTAAGAACAAAAATATTTTCCTTCTTTGAGATAATCTGATTGTAATAGGACTTGGAAAATATTACACTATTCGGACTTTAAAATTTTTCGAAAGTATAGATTGCAATTATTTCATATGCACATTGTTTACTTATTGTTTAAACAGGACATCAAAACTCAAGGTGATATTCTTAGAAAAATCCAAAAGTTACAGCATAAAATATTTCTGAGTTAAAAAAAAAAAAAAAATAGCTTCTAAAACAATTTTACTAAGCAAGTCAAATTCTAAACGATTTTAGATTTATTGCTGAATTTTTGAATTTCAAAGTTCACACTGGTTCGATAATTAACAAATCTTGTTAAAAGCTGAGCAAATATACTTAAGAGCTCAAAAAGTTTGCCTTAATACCTTTATGTGCCCAAAGCCCTTTTTACAAATTTTATTTCTAAAGCAACTAACATAATGCTTAAAATGTTGTTTCGAAAAGTCTCTCATTGTTTCTGCTTCCGATTGTTCATAATTTATATTTTTTTAACCATTATACTCATTCGAAATCTGAGTGGCAACATTTGATATTGAATTTACTTCACCTAGTTTGTTTCCTGCTTTTGTTATTCTTGGTTGGGCTCTTTTTTTATTGTAAAAAACTAGAATCCATAGCTTTTGATATGAACTAAATAATAGCTTTATGCACAGCCATTAGTGAATTACATTGTCAATTGATAATGGAGTATATTTTTATTAGACAGTTGCATTCTTTTTGATTGTTGCAAAAAAAAAAAGGGGAGTGTCTGATCGAGAAAATTCGATATGCCAATGTGACATCTTTTTATATTTTTTGCTTTATTGAAAAATTGATAAGCAAGTGATCAACTACTTCCTTTTCGAATATAGTTGTTTTTATTGAGCTTATTGATCTATCAGAGTAAAATGCATTGAAATATAATAAAAGGCTTCTCAAAAAATGACTATTAATGGAAAGCTCAATTTTACAATTTTTTTTTTTTCAAAGCGAAATGTCTTTATTGCGTTTTCATTTAAAAATATTTCACAATGCATAATTTTATCATAAACATAGTTCCTTAGGGGTTTTCAGCTTTCAGGCAGTAAAAACATATAAAACTCAGACGAAATTGAGATTAAACCTTTTATATATGTATAGTCTTCCTATTTTACCTAAGTATTGGTTTAGGTATACATTCTAAACATATATATTAGAGTATAATCATTGATTTTAAACACTTGTGTGAAATAAAAGCACCGTAAGCGAATACATATATTGGGCAATAAATAACATTTTGAAATGTTTTACAGGGTTCAAATGTTAATTATACATGTGAATAGAGCAATAATTTTCTAAAGAGGGTAAAATAAATTAAATAGTGAGAATCAAAAATTTGTAGTGTATTTTTAGATTCCGCTGTTAAACGAAAAGTCTATTTCTTTGGTCCTGTAGGATTTGAGCATTTATACCGTATTTGCCTCGTGCTATGAATGGCTGAGCATAAGACAGATACGACTGAAGATTTATTACTATGCCATTAAAAAAAAGTCTTTCAAATTTATTTTAGCATTGTTGAGCCCTTTTTTAACCCTTTGACTGCGTAATTTTTTAAAATCACTATATAAATGCAATGTTAGCAAATAAGTTCAAATATTTTTCAAATAAATTGAACTGATGTTATACAATAATAACATCATATAATAAAAATCTGTTATCGTAAAAATAAACACTCTAAACTGCGAAAAACGCGGGATGTGTTAGAAAATGGATTGATTGCCAACCCTCGGAAATTACGGGATAATCAGCTTGAGGGTTAATATTTTTGACAGATGCTGAAATTAAGCCAGAATTATACTTAAGAAATTTGAAAGCTGATTTTGTTGAGGAGAAAAGTTAATTTTTTTAAAATGTCTTCGTGAAAGTTTAAATTTTTTGATGATTGCAATACTTCTATTGTTCATAAACGAGAAAGTAAAATAGAAGAACAGACTTAGTAATAAATCCTCAAATCCGGACATCTAATACCTCAGTGGTTCACTCATTTCATGGTTTCATTCGCTGTATGCGTTAGTATGTCAGCTTCAACTTACGCACACTAGAGATGTTGCATTGCATGTAATTTGACGGACTAAAGATAAAATGATTACTTAATTAACGACTAAAGGCAAGATACTTTTTAATAAAATTCATTAAAAATTTATGAGCTATTATTATGATAAAATTAGGAATTATTATTATGAAACGGTGTAAAAATATCTGATATTTAGCTGATATATTTAGCGGCAACATAAATGGTTTTCTCATACACTCTTTCTATTGGGAGAAGGTAAACTCTTTGATTATATTTACATGTTTTAAAAAATTCAAGATGAACGGCTAAAAATTATATTTTTTAGGCGTTCATAATCAGAACTTAATCATGATTTTCTACTTTATTTTCTTATTATCAATATACTTCGTAGCATTTTATTTTCGGCCGTAGCTAAGAACCCCAGCATTCTCGGTATTTTTTTTTTTTTTCGCCTTATTAATTAGCGAAAAAACACACACTAATGTATTCAACATCAGATATTGTTTGTTTAAATTTTTTTTTACTTTTTCTAACCTTGAGATCTATTATTTCTTAAACTGACTACCCGTAGATACTACTAATATGTATTGTCAAAATTAAGTTCTGAAAATAATAAAACAAAGTATTGTCCTCAAGAATGCTCAAATATGCAAAATTTTGGTTCTTTTACACATTAATAAGTGAGTGAAAAGTCGATCTCCAAATTCCGTTTTTACAAGCATGAAAGAAGTCAAGTTAAGTAAAAGCGTTAAATATGACACATTGTAAATTGCCCTTTATGCTTATTGTAATTGCCCTTTGAGCTTAAAAAAACTTAAATAAGTTAAATTCAACAACTGAATCCGTTGTTTTTTCAATTATTATCTATTTTCAAATGATGCTCGTTTTATGAAAATAACTGAAATACTCGCAACTATTTTTAACTTTAAAAACGAATAAGATTTTGGTTAGCGAAATTTGAATAAAATTTTATCTATCGAATGTTGCACAAATTTCTTACTATGTTCCCTTTCACGCTTCAGTTATTTCGGGAAAGAACAATGTAACGTTGATAAGAGAAATCGATTTATGCGCTTCCACGGAGTTGTCCTTCCCAAAGTTCGGGGAAGATTTGTGGTCTTTACTGATTAGTTTACTCTTTTACTACCTGAAATCAGGTGTTTCTACACAGAAAACTGAAAGTAAATGCTTTCGGTAAGGAAATATTTAGCGGTTCTTTTTATTTTTTCCCTTTTTTTCTTTTCCGAATCAACAATTAAGCTGTTCAGCATGAAAAGGAGTTGAGCTAGGCATCTAAATGTAATTATGAAAAGGAATTTCTTGTCAGAATTCCATTTTATTGCTTTTTTGATATTGAAAAGTGAAAGTGCAAGGAGAAATGTCAGCGTGCAATTTAACCCTTTCGAAGCTGAGGATTTTTTGATAAATGCTCTTAAGGAGTAATTTTTATTACATAATTATTATATTGAATACTTTTAACAGAAAAATGTGTATAATATTAGGGTGTTCCAAAAGTTTCTTTCTGATCGCGCTATGAATAGTCTTATCTGGCTCTGCTTGTGCAAACATGCAGGCTTATCTATTAGCCGTCTACGTAATTGGTTTCAGTCGTCCCAGGCCTTCAACTGTCGCAAAGTCTGGACTACAGCCTGGAAAAGTTCTTTTGTCCAGTTGGTAGGATTGGAAAGGCGCAATTTTGTACGAGCTCCTTCCTCAAGGTGAAACAATAAATTCTACGAAATACTGTCATCAACTGGGTCAATTGAAAGCTGCCATAGCGAAAAAATGGGCGGAATTAATTAACCGACGAGGCGTTGTTTTTCATCATGACAACGCGAGACCACATATTGCATTAGTCGGAAGAGAAAAGCTCTTACAGTTTGACTGGGATGTTTTTCCGCCGCCTCCTGCATACTCTCCAGATCTCGCTCCATCTGATTATTGCTTCTTTTTGTTCTTAAAAAATTCTCTTCGCGATAAGCGCTTTAAATCCATCAGAGAAATAAAAGCGCACCTCAAAGATTATTTCTTGTCCAAAATAAAACAGTTTTGGAAAGAAGGCATAATGAAGCTTTCTGAGAGAGGGAAGAAGGTGATAGAGCAAAAGGGTTCTTATGTAACAAAATAAATAATATCTTAAACAGTAAATATTGTGTATTCATTTCATATTAGAAATAGGAAAGAAACATATGGGACACCCTAAAATTAGTCCCTCATCGAGCCATTATCTTTTCATAAAAATGTGGCAACAAGTAATACACTTTGCATAATTGACTAATGAGAATTATTTTTATTATGAGCAGGTAATTACAAAAAAAGTATATGATACCCGAAAATTCTTTAAATTCCAAACATTCCATTAATTAATTGGTAACGTCTATCTTAACAACCTATTAATTTCTTCTTTTATTGTTAAAGAAAGAATTATCGAATAATAATTGAAAGAAATATTATTGAACATTTCCCTGTAACAACTTTCTAAACAATAAGGCATCCTCAGTTACTTTAATTTTATATCCTTGATATGCGGTCCGATATTAATAATTTCAGTTTCATGTCTCGATTTCACTTTGAATATGTTCATTATCACCTGTTCCTTTAATTAATCCCTCGGTCTTGCGACCAATTTTGAAATAAAAATTTCATTAACTGAAACAATTGGTTTTAGATGCAACGAAACACATTTGGAAAAGTGGACAAATTTAATTCTTTAATTTTTAAGAAAATTAGAACTTCCTGTAGGTGATAGTTGAATATACACTATATTAAACAACAAAATACTTTTATTTATTTATTTAATATTTTTCTGAAATCCAGATGCATTTCAAATAACTTCATGAAAATTTCAAAAAGGAATTAGAATCTCCAACAGGTAACGCCAGGATTGAGAAAATTAACTTATCGTGATCTCGCATTAAAAATCTCCTTTACTATTTTCAGTCATATATCTAGGGTTTCTTTAGTTTGTATTTTTGACTGTTGTTACTACGAGTTGGTCGCTTAAAAATACCGTTTGAAACTTATATTGATGCTAATTTTTATTTACTAGTACATTTTACTCTATTGTAATGAAGTGCAGATCCTGCAACTATTTCTTTCTTATTAAATAAAAATTCAAATACAGAATCATCACAATCACGGCTTAGTCCAAGATAATACTATTCCTGCACCTATTTCTTGATTAATATTCAATTAATGTGTTAAGCTGAGTCAAATATTTTTAAAAAGGCTTATTATTTAATATTGATAGCTAATTTTAAAATGTGCAAGTCAAATTTAAACTCATGAATATGACTTGATAAAAAGGTGATGATATAGGTAGCACATGTTGTGATGCATTATTTTACAAATTTTTCAAAAAAAAAGTTTATTGAATACTAGAATGAGTTTGTGTAATGAATATTTATTTTATACGTAGTGAAAAGGAAAATGCATCTGTAGTCTTAAAAATCGGATACTTGGATTAAAAAAAAAAAAAAAGGATGAAAAAAGTTATTTTGATGAAGTAATGATTTTCCCGAAGCCTGGTGATTATATTTTCAGATTTTGTTAAGATATAACCTGGGATTTCTAAGAATTCTTGTGCACCAAAATTTATCGCTTTCATAAAACTCTGTTACACTACTACATTATAGAAAATTTCTTTAAAAATGTAGGAAAAAAATAACATAATAGCTTTGTACTTATTGTTCAAAAAATAGGGATTTAAAGTGCACTTATGGAATCTGGTGATTTTTCAAATAAAGAAGAAATTATTGTTAGAAAGCTATTCGCTTTAAGACTCTTCTTCGAAGTAACATTGAAATTTTTTAAGAAAGTAAAATATTAAGCCGCAAGAGTTGGGCAAAGATATTTTAATACGTGTAGGGATAAGAGCAAGGGTATTACTCTCCCATCTTTATAAAACGAGTTGAATATCTATGTGCTCACAGTTCTCTTTAACTTTGATATATAAGCTTACATATTTTGTTTCTAAAAGGTTTCAAGAACTTTATAATTATTCAGATTTATAAGGTATTTTTTCTAGTAATCTTAAGAATTACAAAATAGAGGGTATTTATAATTAAACGACTCAATTTTAAAGCTGTCTACAGACGAAATTATTATTCAGAAAGTAATGAAATTTTGTGCAGGCCACATTGAAGGGATGGGTATATGTCTGAGCGAATAAAGAAAATTAGTTCAAAATTTCACCGCTAGAGAGCGTTTTTTAATAATTAAACAGTTAGACTGGTTCTTTATTTCGATTTCCCCACCTTTTAATCCAAAGGCCATTCTAATACTCTAATTCATACTTATTAAATTACGAAAAATTTAAAGTGAACTGTAAGATTTAGTTAAAACATTTAAAAATATTCTTGGTTACATTTTAGACAGCAACTGTGATTGGACACAGTTGAGCTCACTTTGGGGGCATTTGAAACGTTTGATAAGTTGTGATAATCCAAGAACTTTAAAATACCATTTCATATTTTGTTTTTTCGAAATTCTCGGAATGCACAGCGATCAATTGTGTAGCACGCAATCGTACGCTTCCAGATGGTAGTTGAAAATGAGGGTCGTCATGTTGAACATGTTGCGCCGTAATAAAATTTGTAAACTGTTGTTGTTATTTATTACACTTGGGCAAGCCCGCTGACGAAGTCAGCAATTTAAGCCGAGTTTGTGCATTAGCTTCTGAGGGTAAAGGCCCCTGAGCACCCGAGGGCAGCAGTCTGACTTCTAGCTCTAAACTTCTAAACTATCGTAACTGTATGATAAATGTGTAATTCATTAACAAAATAACCTCTGGCATAGAAATTTTGAACTAATTTTTTTATTCGTTCAAACAGATTCCCGCTCTTTATTGTATCCAACTCAAAATTTCATTACTTTCTGAAAAAAAGTTTCGTCTGTAGACAACTTTAAAATAGGGTCGGTTAGTTATGGATACCATGTATAAATACTGTGTGTGATATTAATATTTTTATTATGTTGGAACCATTTTTATACAATTCATAGAATTAATGTATGCATTTTTATAGAAAACTTTTATTTCAAAACACCTCACCTAATTTTGCTTATTTTTTTTTTTTTAAATTACAAAAATAATACCACTTTTTAGAAATCTATAATTAAATAAATATTCTTCATTGGAGATGGATAGATAAATTAAAAGACACACAAGAGAAGATTTCTTATTGGTAAAAAATGTCAGAAATAGAAATTATCAATTTAGTTTAATACTCCGTTTTGAAAAACATGAGCTATTCTGGGACGATTTCGCAAATGGTCAGATAATGTACCAGGGTCGCCACAGCGGTATCACTGACTAGTACCAAACTCACATGATCGTTTGATCTTTAGTGGAATCGGGTTTCGAATTTGGAGTCATTCTAGCTCAAATTTGCTGCCTTATTGCTTGCTATCAGGGATCATAAATAAAATCTATAAAACAGTAAAGGCGTGGGGTACAGACAGAAATAATGTAAATTTGAATTTCAGTTACTTTAATGCATATTTTAATTTTTAACGAATGATCGTAATTTTTAGATGGTAATTTTCATATGAAATCAAAATTTATTTAAAATTGATAAATTAACAACTAATTAAATTCTGAAATATTGAAGTATTGTATTGCGATCGAGAATGCACAACTGTACAAAATTTCAGAACTCTAGGATGCCAAGATGTGAGTGGAAATTTGATTACGAACTTTTATCTTTACAAAAATGAAGGAATTCAAGTGAAATAAAAGTGAAAAAAGGAAAGAAATAAGCATTTCTTTTAAAAAGAACTATTTGTAAAGTAGGTTCTAGTCTGCTCTTACTTAAGGAATATGTTTTTGATTATTCAAAGGAGACTCAGCGAAAATGAATGAAAATGCTCTTATTGGAGCATTTATTTCAATTCTCACTAAACTAAAATCATTCTGTATAAAATATGACTTCATTCTTAAGATTTACATATTCTATGAATGCAATAAAAGCATTCATTTTATAGCACTCACTTTACACTTAATATTTTTTATGTTTTTATATTTTTTTACGTTTAAAACTTTGTGTTTTTTAAACACACTTCCTCAGTTATTTATATTCTTGTTACATTCAAACCCCTTCAAAAAAAAAAAAAAAAAAAAAAAAAAAACTTTACATTTTTATTATGACGGTAATTTCAAGCATATTTAGGTCTTCTCTCAACCTGAAAATATTGTTAAAAGAGCATTTATACTTTTTTTATGAGATATCCCCGCAATTACTCTTATATACGATATATTCAGATGAAATAAATGAAAATATTCTTAATATGACATTCATTTCAGGCTTATTTAGTTCTCATAACTTCGCTATTTGACAACTTCACGTCATTTAACATCTTACTTGGCAAGCATTTTTGAATAGTTTCAGAGCATCTCAGATTTCCGAGGCATAATTTAAATAACATACTTACTCGTAATATTACTCCTTTTCTTCGCAGCTGGGTACCCACATCAAAAACACATTTAAATGCAATCCTTCAATCTCTTGGAGAGGGAAAGAAACCATTTTTTTTATTCTTAACAACATAAAAGAAACCCCGTTTAAATGAATTTCATTTCCTTAGATATTTGTAGAAGTAATCAGAGTTTGTACTTTTCAAAAAATGGGAATTAACTGACAAGACCTTTAAAATAATTTATTCCTAAATTTCAGAAATACATAGTTTTTTCTCTCTAAAACGAGTGTTTTATTAAAAAAAACAAATCGAGTACAAACATTGCTAACTATTTTGGGAAAAACTAATAAAATGTTTTTAAATGAAATATAACCAGCAATTGATTTTCGGGTTTTTAAATTTAATGTTTGAATCCAGAGTGATTTGATTCCAAATGACTATAATTACCATATTTTCAGATTTGCGCTTGTAAATCATTTCGGTTGACAATAAACATTTCTAATGATTAGATTTCTGTTTTAATATAAGTAAAATAAAAGTCATTGGGGATCTGTATCCTAAACTACTGGGCCACTTTCAACTGTGCGCATTTATTCTTTAAGACAAGAGAAAGAATAATGCCAACTTTTGAGAGACCACAAATTAATTAAATTTTCAATTAATCAGAAATTAACCTAAAATTTCTAATTTTTTTTTGCAATAACTTCGGAGCACATAATCTTATATTTTAATACGCTCTTAAAATTCAAATTTTTCAATTTTAATAATATTTATTCTATTTCATTCAATTATTAATTAAAAATCCATTTAAATGCCTTTAAAATTAATGTCAACTTGAACCATTTCACTATTATTTTTTAAAATTCTATTTTATTTTAACAGCTATCTTTTTACTACCTTTTTATTTGCTTCAAAGTAGTGTTTTAACATTGCCTAAATATAAGCATAAGTCAATCGCTCAAACGGAGTCAAGAAAGGTAATGCTCTTGCTACTGAATGAAAATGATGTATAATAAAAGTAATCGCTTCTGCCTGTGAGAAATAAACTCATTTTTCCACAGAAACTTCGAAGGACATTATTCCGAAAAAAAATTTAAACCATCATAATTAAAAACGTTTTACCTTTTTAACGATACCAGTTTCATTTTTGTGCAATTGTTGTTTTCGTTATTTTTTCTCTGGAAAATTTAACACAGGATTTTGAAATGAGGAAATTTGTAAATGAGCAAAATTAAGATTTTCAACTACTTTTCCACTGTTTTTACTTTCTCGTATACGTAGTATACAGAAAGCACTGAAATCGTCAAAAACTTTTGTCATAAAAAAAATCGTTAACTTCAGATCTTGACGTTTTAGACCACCCTGAGTTCGAAAACCCATTTTGGGAAATTTTCGTCCGTCTATCTGCCTATGACAAAGATAACTCAAAAATACTTTGATCCAGACGGATGAAATTTGGTAGACTGTCTTTGTACCAAATTTGTTGATTTCTGTCAAATTTTGAGCAAAATCCGCTCTAAAGAAGTCCGTTTGGTTCGGTTTTTCGAATATAATTTGACACGATAATTACAGAACTAAGAAAGATAGCTAGATAAAATTCGACACATAGAATGAACATCTGTAGCCTAGACATTTGTCAAATTTTGAGCCAAATCTAACAAGAGATTGACCGTCTGTCAAATTGTACTTTAAGAAACATGTAAACGCGGTAAATGAAAGTCACAATGACATAAATATATCAAATTTGGTATGTGATTTTGTGACTACAAGTGCAGATTTGTGTTTAATCGGCTGGGAAAAACGCATCTAAAACACAAATTCGATTTTCGGATACTATTAACCGCATGCCAGGGATTAATCCCCATATAACTCGCCAAGGATTGCGCAATAGATTCAGTAAATATACTAAATTAACGTCAAAGTTTAATATTTCGTATCTATTGCACGCTTATGCTATGCAAGATGTTCACTGGGATAACATCTTTATTAGAGAGTATACAAGAGAGTTTTGGGGAAACAACTTCAGCTGTTTTAATATTTATCTTTGATTTTAATGCATATCTTTAGTCATCGGTTTGCAATAGCATTCAAATAATGATTCAATCTTTGAGAAGGAGATAGGGAAAATAAAGTGCAATACTTAATTAGAGAGCAAATAAAGACAGGATTAGAAAGCAAATAAAGCAGGTTTCAACGACAGCAGTGACTTCAAGCTATGAGCAATACCGAAACATGGCCTGTTTTTTATAGTAACCGGATAATACCATCCCAGAAAATATATTTTTACTATTTGAAAATTAAAAATTTGACTTTTTCTAATATATCTTCATTTCCGTGCAATTATTTCAATCGATATTAATTTCTTTAAAAAATTGCGCTTGCAATTTTGAAATTTTATAGGTGCTGCTTAGATCAGCAATGGTAAGATCTTTGAATACACTACCACTGTTTTTGGAATTTCACTTTTAAGTTTATATATACATGGTGGCAATCGCTTTTGTCTTTTAAAATAGTGTTTTAATGATGACCTAAAGAAAATGTAAGTATGCTGCTGAAATTCAAACGAATTCTGCTGAACTGAATGGCAAGTAAATTTTTCGTGGTCAAATAAAATATTCTTTTGTTGTTGGCGAGTAAGAATCACGCGAAGAGTTCTTCCTGCACCCATGAACAAAATTTCTAAGATAAAACTTTAGAAGCAGAAACGATTAACAATTTGTATCAGAAAAATTATTGCTTTAGTTTATTTTCAACTTTTTATTAATAAAAAAATCAATGAAAAGTTGAATACTACTTAATTAATTGCCTTTCAAAATATTCCTTAAACCATTCTTATTCTTTAGTATTTGTGAAAAAAATCTGAAGTATCACAAATTTAGGAAGAAAATAAAATTCCTTGTCTTTTAAAATCATCTATTTCAGTAATATTGTTGATATTTTAATTTTAATCAAAACATTTCAGATAATAAAAAGATTTTATTGTATTATAACTGCAAGAAGACAAGACTTCAGATGATAAAAGGATTATAAGGATATTTTATCAAAAAGTAGTTTTTACATTAAAAGAATTACACATGAAAGGGATTTAATTCCGGGCATCGCCGGTTTAAAATCCAGAACTTAATAAAAATGTTTTATGTAATCTGTTCAACATTTATATTTAAAGTTTTCATTACAAATGGTTAAATGTTTCCTCTAAAATTGTAAATATTGAGTTTTTAAAATTATTTGAGTAATATAAATATTTAAAAAATTTGCATGGTAATGGTGCTTCCAAAATTTTTATGTTATTGTGGTGACGAATTTTATGCAACCAGGATTAATTCTGAATATTCATATTCGATATGCATCACTTGAAGAGATAATGCATTTTCAGTAAAACGCCCCTGAAAATTATTTATCTTTTTTCATGATTTGTTACAAAAAGAGTTAAAGATAATTTCCCCCTCCTTGCTATAAAGTGATTTATACTTTCATCATTCGCTTTTGCTCTATATTTAAAAATGTGAAGGGGTTCATAAATAAACCTATCTTTTGACAAACTAATAACTAATAAAATGAAGTTTAATGAAGGAATTTGGACTATGTTTCCTAAAAGGTAATTTTTTGCATTTGTATAAGAGATAATTTACAGAATATATAATCATTTTAAAAATACCATTTTTAAGGTTCGTTTTTGCTTATAATTTCTATATTTCTAGATGATAATTAGTAGTAGATTTAATTGCGAATTAATATGAATTTGAATATCTCTAAGTATCTTTAAAAATTTATAATAACATTTTAATTCGTCTAGTGGTTAAGGAGATTTATTACATAAATTAGATCAGTAATAAACTGTTTAGAAAATAATATTGAAGAAATATATTTAATGGGCAAGCAGATCTATACGACCCAGTCAGCCCAGCCTATTGCACAATATTGTACAATACTGAATGATATTATTTTATTTAGTATTCAACAATATTATACAATTTTGCAAATATTGTTTCATACAGTATCGTTTATTATATATATGCTGCTAAACGCTAAAGCGTGCAACTATATGATGCAAAACTTATCCTAAAAAGCACTACGGAGACTAAAACCATTTTTATTTTCTCATATATGAAATATACAGAAAATATTGCAATCGAGACAAAAAAAAAAAAAAAATCGAACTTGAAATTTTAACGAATCTCCTCGTTCGAGATCTCCTTAAGTCCCAAATCACATTTTTGGTACTATGGCTGTCTGTCTGTGAACATGATAACTCAAAAACGCTTGGAACTAGACGGTTGAAATTTTTATGGACGAAAGATCAAATTTGTAGATTTCTATCAACTTTTGAATGAAATTTGTTCACAAAAAATTTATTTGTCTAGATGCTCAAATACAAGTGAACTCGGTAACTACAAAACGCAAAGAGTTAGGTTAATAAAACTGGTACGCAAGTTTAGAATCTAAAACACAGATATTTATTAAATTTTGAACCAAATCTACTAAAGGTTGACCGTCTGTTGATTCTTACTTTCGCAGGGACGTGAGCGCAACAATCCTCAATACAAAGACTTAAATCAATGAAATTTGGTATGTTACCTTGACTCTATAGCTGTAGTTTTGTGTCAAATTTTGGTGTCAATCAGCAGGCAAAATGGCGTCGAAAATACATATTCTCGCGGCAGATTCAATAAAAATGCTGGACCAAAGATCTATATTTCGTAACTCATCATCGTTTCGTTCATAAATGCCATGCATGAATTCGATGCCATACTTAAGGTCCACGAGTTTATGGAAAAGGGGGATAGTACTTTTACTGGAGATTATGCGAGAAAGTTTCGAGGAGACCACTTCCACAAGTTTATTTTATGTTTCATGCTTCTTTTATAAATCTGAAACATATAAGGAGTTGAAAGCTAGACCATCCACAATTTTCTCTAAACTATCCTAAATTTCATACTAAAATGAAAAACATGTTTTCTTTTCGAAATTTGTGTAAATAAAAATGGTCGTAATTGCTCTAATGTATTAGACAGTAGTCTTTATCAAATAAACCGCAATCAGTGTTTATACAAATAAAGTGCTTTTATCAATGTTGCGAAAATTGTGATTCGGTTACCCTTGTTTTATGTTCCAAATACGGGAAAAGGAAATAATACTGAAAATTTCCTTTCTATTTTGGAAATAATTGTAGCATCTTTATGAGAATAGTAAAAATATTCAAAGAAAACTGTATTTTAGTACTTATTGCACAACCATATCTGTCATAATTTGTTTGATATAAAGTCTAACAGCAAACCAAGAAGCAACACAATTTAATCTAATAAATTTTCAACTGAAGCTGTCATAAAATAATTGGAAATGGAAGTATGCATTGAATTTGTTGGAAGTTTTTATGTGCTTGATGGAGTGAAGGGCTAAATATTTTGTCTTCTTTTGTTGGCATCTATCCTGTAGCAATGATCTACAGAGAAGATAAGAAAAAAAGACACGAACACAGATAAGAAAAAAGACACAAATTCAAATTTTTACCCCACTATATTCAGGCATTAGATGAGAAGAGGAGTCAAATTGCTGAATTCATAATTGAGAGAAAAGAAATAAAACAGAAATATTAAAAATGGTGTTTTAATGTTGAAGGGAAAAAAAAAGAAAAGAAAGAAAAGAAATGTGAGAAAAGAAAAGGAAATGCAAGTGGGTTATATGAACGCAACCACTATAAATGGTGAGACATAAAAGTTTCTACCTTCAAAGCTGTCTCTTATTTTAATATGACTTGCGACTATGCATCGTTCAAATCTGCAAAATTTGCATAACGAATAAACAATGAAGAAAAATGTTCGAATTAAAGAAAAAAATTAGTCGTCAGAAGGTTAAAAATCGAATTATAAGAATTACCTGCCTTAAACACATAAAAAATTCCATTTGTTAAAATTAACAAGTGATAACTTTTTTAACGAATTTGTTAGGAATGAGATCAATACATGATCCTGAAAACACTAATTTTCGGAATTAGTTTGATTTTCAAGTAATAGTTATAATAGTTAGCGATACATTTAACTGCCTAATATTGAGATTATTTTGTTTCACTTTGAGCAAAGTAGAGTTTCAAAGAAAAAAGAAAAAGAAAAGCTTGACATTATTTAGGTTTTCAAATGCAAATGGGATGTTTTGCCTATTGAGAATTTAGTTTATCTTATCTTTTCAAGTTAACTTAGACAGAAATAAGAATCTTGAAATGTTTTGACGTGTATGTTACTCCTGGTATGTGGTGAATAAATGGTGATTTTGCTTAAAAGTATCGCTAAACAAGCTTTCTGCAGCAATTTAATGGACTGAATTCTCGACTCAATCCACTTTAGGAATTATAATTTTTATTGCTTTGTTCTTATGCTATTTATTGTATTTATGAGATCTCTCTTAAATACTCTGCTATCCAGATTTGGATTATTTATTACTCTTCTCATCCAGATTTGGAAGATTTGTAGAAAAATACCTAAATAAGCAATTTTTTTTTTACCAAAATTTTTTTATTTATCACCAAGATGTATTTTTCAGTCGCTGTAAACTTATTTCTCTATTAAATGTCTTTTTTCGTTTGTTTTTGAAATTATTTGATTAACTATTTATTACTCTAATACTTTAACTTTGCTTTGAATAATACTTTAATTTTTTCACTGCAAAAAATAAATCATATATATATATATATATATATATATATATATATATATATATATATATATATATATATATATATATATATATATATATATATATTTACTACAACGGATAACTTTCTCCATTTATATTAATATTTTAAGGTTCTTTTCATAGGCAAGGCTCTTCAAAAAGAAATTATAAATAATTTAATAATTCCTGATTTTATAAACACCATTTTGTAGATGCGTGGCCGAAAAGAAGAAACTCTTGATATTAACTTCAATTTGTTTTAAACTTGAGACACATTATGTACAAACGAAAAGAAAAAACATCATGCGTCAGTCTACATAGTGATATAAGCGCAAAGAGAGAGAGAAATTCTGATAGGGATTTCTTTGCCACGTGTCCACTAAAGCAAGTCATTTCACTGACTCTCCGACTCGTCCGAAGGCACACGAAAAATCCGACTCGTCCGAAGGCACACGAATAAAATAACTGAATGACCGTACCGCCGCTACAGCAACATGGGTGAGAACTGTGGTTGAGTCCTAAGGGCCCATCACCAGCTATATCAAAGTCAAAGTCACCAGCAAAGTCAAATATCATATTCAGGGAAATTACTTCTGATGTTTGGCAGCCCCCAAAATTTAACAAATACTTATGCGCTTTATAAAAAAAAGAAGAAATATCAAGCTTACTTTTGAGTAACAATGTCATGCAGCCCAATTTCATATCTATATAAATATATTCTGATCTTCTGCAACAAAAAAATTTAAGCAATTATTATTCCCTGAGAATAAAAAAGAATAAATAAATAAAATAATTAGGAAAACCGAATTAAAAATAAAACATTCATTATTTAACAAATTTTTTATTCTATTTAATGAAAATGAGACTCAATAACCTATGAAAAAATGAAACAATTATAATAGGGAAAAATTTTCAAAACATGTAAAAAAGAGAATCCAGCTTTCCACCAGCTGATTGGTCAAACAAACACACACACACACACACACACACACACACACACACACACACACACAAACAAACAATTATAAGAATATAATGACAGTATAAAATTTATTTCTACAACTGACAAATAAAAAATTTTGTTCCATATCTATATTTATTGTAAGTTTATATGAATAAATCATAATGTGCAACCATT
>NC_079163.1:24999526-25012026 GCF_947563725.1 Argiope bruennichi
CAGCTTTCCACCAGATGAATGGTCAACACACACACACACACACACACACACACACACACACACACACACACACACACACACACACACACACACACAGCTTTCCACCAGATGAATGGTCAAACACACACACACACACACACACACACACACACACACACACACAAACAAAGAAACCACACAAAACACACAGAAACCAACAAACAATTATAAGAATATAATGACAGTATAAAATTTATTTCAACAAGTGACAAATAAAAAATTTTGTTCCATATCTATATTTATTGTAAGTTTATATGAATAAATCATAATGTGCAACCATTGTAAAATTTATATTGTAATGGAATAAATTTGAACTCCACCTGAATGGTGAACACACACACACACACACACACACACACACACACACACACACACACACACACACACACACACACACACACACACACACACACACACACACACACACAACTGGACAACAAATAAACAGTGAATGAAAGATACTGCATGAAAAATTAATTTAAAATTCAACTGAAGTGTTTAATCTCTCTGATATGAAATAAAATATTTAAAAAATATCAAGATTACTTTTGAGTAACAATATCATGAAGCCCAATTTCATATCCATATAAATTTATTCTGATCTTCTGCATCAAAAAAATTTGAGCAATTATTATGCCCCGAGAATAAATAAATAAAATAATTAGGAAAACCGAATTAAAAATAAAACATTCATTATTTTACAAATTTTTTATTCTATTTAATGAAAATGAGTCTCAATAACCTATTAAAGAATGAAACAATTATAATAGGGAAAAATTTTCAAAACATGTAAAAAAGAGAATCCAGCTTTCCACCAGCTGATTGGTCAAACACACACACACACACACACACACACACACACAAACCACACAGAAACAAACAAACAATTATAAGAATATAATGACAGTATAAAATTTATTTCAACAACTGACAAATAAAAAATTTTGTTCCATATCTATATTTATTGTAAGTTTATATGAATAAATCATAATGTGCAACCATTGTAAAATTTATATTGTAATGAAATAAATTTGAACTCCAGCTGAATGGTGACACACACACACAGCTTTCCACCAGATGAATGGTCAAACACACACACACACACACACACAAACAAAGAAACCACACAAAACACACAGAAACCAACAAACAATTATAAGAATATAATGACAGTATAAAATTTATTTCAACAACTGACAAATAAAAAACTTTGTTCCATATCTATATTTATTGTAAGTTTATATGAATAAATCATAATGTGCAACCATTGTAAAATTTATTTTGTAATGGAATAAATTTGAACTCCACCTGAATGGTGAACACACACACACACACACACACACACACACACACACACACACACACACACACACACACACACACACACACACACACACACACAGACACACACACACACACACACAGACACACACACACACAGACACACACACACACACACACACACACACACACACACACACACACACACACACACACACAACTGGACAACAAATAAACAGTGAATGAAAGATACTGTATGAAATATTAATTTAAAATTCAACTGAAGTGTTTAATCTCTGAGATATGAAATAAAATATTTTAAAAATATCAAGCTTACTTTTGAGTAACAATGTCATGAAGCCCAATTTCATATCTGTATAAATTTATTCTGATCTTCTGTATCAAAAAAATTTAAGCAATTATTATGTCCTGAGAATAAATAAATAAAATAATTAGGAAAACCGAATTAAAAATAAAACATTCATTATTTTACAAATTTTTTATTCTATTTAATGAAAATGAGACTCAATAACCTATTAAAAAATGAAACAATTATCATAGGGAAAAATTTTCAAATCATGTAAAAAAGAGAATCCAGCTTTCCAACAGCAGAATGGTCAAACACACACACACACACACACACACACACACACACACACACACACACACACACACACACACACACACACACACACACACACACACACACACACACACACAAACAAACAAACAAACAAACAAACCACACAAAACACACAGAAACCAACAAACAATTATAAGAATATAATGACAGTATAAAATTTATTTCAACAACTGACAAATAAAAAATTTTGTTCCATATCTATATTTATTGTAAGTTTATATGAATAAATCATAATGTGCAACCATTGTAAAATTTATATTGTAATGAAATAAATTTGAACTCCAGCTGAATGGTGACACACACACACACAGACACACACACCACACACACAATTGGACAACAAATAAACAGTGAATGAAAGACACTGTATGAAAAATTAATTTAAAATTCAAATGAAATGTTTAATCTCTGTGATATGAAATAAAATATTTAAAAAATATCAAGCTTACATTTGAGGAACAATGTCATGCAGCCCAATTTCATATCTATATAAATTTATTCTGATGTTCTGCATGAAAAAAATTTAAGCAATTATTATGCCCTGAGAATAAATAAATAAAATAATTAGGAAAACCGAATTAAAAATAAAACCTTCATTATTTTACAAATTTTTTATTCTATTTAATGAAAATGAGACTCAATAACCTATTAAAAAATGAAACAATTATCATAGGGAAAAATTTTCAAATCATGTAAAAAAGAGAATCCAGCTTTCCAACAGCAGAATGGTCAAACACACACACACACACACACACACACACACACACACACACACACACACACACACACACACACACACACACACACACACAAACACACACACACACACACACACAAACACACACACACACAAACCACACAAAACACACAGAAACAAACAAACAATTATAAGAATATAATGACAGTATAAAATTTATTTCAACAACTGATAAATAAAAAATTTTGTTCCATATCTATATTTATTGTAAGTTTATATGAATAAATCATAATGTGCAACCATTGTAAAATTTATATTGTAATGAAATAAATTTGAACTCCAGCTGAATGGTGACACACACACACACACCACACACACAATTGGACAACAAATAAACAGTGAATGAAAGATACTGTATGAAAAATTAATTTAAAATTCAACTGAAGTGTTTATTCTCTGTGATATGAAATAAAATATTTAAAAAATATCAAGCTTATTTTTGAGTAACAATGTCATGCAGCCCAATTTCATATCTATATAAATATATTTTGATCGTCTGCAACACAAAAATTTAAGCAATTATTATTCACTGAAAATAAAAAAGAATAAATAAATAAAATAATTAGGAAAACCGAATTAAAAATAAAACATTCATTATTTTACAAATTTTAAACTCCATTTAATGAAAATGAGTCTCAATAACCTATTAAAAAGTGAAACAATTATCATAGGGAAAATTTTTCAAAACATGTAAAAAAGAGAATCCAGCTTTCTACCAGGTGATTGGTGAACACACACACACACACACACGCAAACAAATAACACAAAACACACAGAAACAAACAAACAATTATAAGAATATAATGACAGTATAAAATTTATTTCAACAACTGACAAATAAAAAATTTTGTTCCATATCTATATTTATTACTAGCCGCCTTTGGCGACCAGCCGGTTCGCCAATCTTAATGTTCGTTAAAATTTTAATAATTAAATATTTTATGCAATTCCTACTTTAATAGCTTCTTCATCAAAATATTTTAATACTTCAAATTTTGATTATCATATAATTCATTCATAATATTATAAAGGCCTTCAGTCATAACGTAATATGTATCTCTCATTTTCTGTTAGCACCCGTAGAATTTATGCTTTAAATTAAAGTGGAAAGAATTTATCTTCAATTAATATAATAATATTTTTTACTGAAACAAAGCATTTTTTTATAATCTGATTACTGAAAATAGAGTCACTCAGCGTTTAAACTTTATGGGCACTAAAGAATATCTTTTTTAATTTATGTAATATCTCAAGAGTTGGTCAACAAAATTTTCTTAGATTCATTATGAGCAGATCGATTCATTAACAATGTTTAAATTTAAATGCATCAAACACTAAGAAAATAAAACGAATCGTTTAAAATAAACGGTTGAAAACGGTAGAATTTATGCTTTAAATTAAAGTGGAAAGAATTTATCTTCAATTAATATAATAATATTTTTTACTGAAACAAAGCATTTTTTTATAATCTGATTACTGAAAATAGAGTCACTCAGCGTTTAAACTTTATGGGCACTAAAGAATATCTTTTTTAATTTATGTAATATCTCAAGAGTTGGTCAACAAAATTTTCTTAGATTCATTATGAGCAGATCGATTAATTAACAATGTTTAAATTTAAATGCATCAAACACTAAGAAAATAAAACGAATCGTTTAAAATAAACGGTTGAAAACAGGTTTTAAAAAAACTACTTAAAAAACGATGTACTTAAAACTATAAGCATATTAAAAAATATATAACTAACATAAATACAATTTACTTACAAAAGCATGCAACTAACCCAAAAATAATTTAAATCATCCATTGATAACGTTGTCATGGCAACAGTCAGAACAGAATGCGCATGCGTGAATTTTCTTCGCCGGTTACGTAACGCAAATACGTGATTTTTTCTACGCCAGTTGGGGTAACGCTATGCGGATTAGAAATTTTTAATTTCCTTTATTCTGTTTTATTTTAATTCAAAAGTACTTCAGAATGAATCTGAAAGATTGATTCATTAACAATGTTTAATTTTAAATGCATCAAACATTAAGAAAATAAACAGAACCGATTGAAATAATCCGCCGAAAAATTTTAACCCTAGCCTCATTCCTGTTGGGAGAAAAAAAACCTGAAGCCTTTCTCGTTTGGCGGTGGAGAAAATGGAACATTTTTTTGGCGGAAAAGTTGGCGGTGGGGAAAATGGAAGATTTTTTTGGCGGGAAAGTTAGTTTTTAATTAATAATTAAGATTCTAATTAAAAATTCGAAAAAAGGAACCCCAGGTGCACATTCCCAACCTCCAAGGTATACTTGTACCAAATCTGGTAGCTGTATGTCAAACGGTCTGGCCTGTAGAGCGCCAACACACACACACACACACACATTGAGCTTTATTATAAGTATAGATAAGTTTATATGAATAAATCATAATGTGCAACCATTGTAAAATTTATATTGTAATGAAATAAATTTGAACTCCAGCTGAATGGTGAAACACACACACACACACACACACACATACACACACACACACACACACACACACACACACACTCTCACACTCTCACACACACACACACACTCACACACACACACACACACACACAAACAATTGGACAACAAATAAACAGTGAATGAAAGATAGTGTATGAAAAATTAATTTAAAATTCAACTGAAATGTTTAATCTCTGTGATATGAAATAAAATATTTAAAAAATATCAAGCTTATTTTTGAGTAACAATGTCATGCAGCCCAATTTCATATCTACATAAATATATTTTGATCGTCTGCAACACAAAAATTTAAGCAATTATTATTCACTGAAAATAAAAAAGAATAAATAAATAAAATAATTAGGAAAACCGAATTAAAAATAAAAGATTCATTATATTACAAATTTTATACTCTATTTAATGAAAATGAGTCTCAATAACCTATTAAAAAATGAAACAATTATCATAGGGAAAAATTTTTAAAACATGTAAAAAAGAGAATCCAGCTTTCCACCAGCTGATTGGTGAACACACACACACACACACACGCAAACAAATAACACAAAATACAAAGAAACAAACAAACAATTATAAGAATATAATGACAGTATAAAATTTATTTCAACAACTGACAAATAAAAAATTTGGTTCCATATCTATATTTATTGTAAGTTTATATCAGTAAATCATAATGTGCAACCATTGTAAAATTTATATTGTAATGAAATAAATTTGACCTCCAGCTGAATGGTGAAACACACACACACACACACACACACACACACACACACACACACACACACACACACACACACACACACACACACACACACACACACACACACACACACACACAATTGGACAACAAATAAACAGTGAATGAAAGATAGTGTATGAAAAATTAATTTAAAATTCAACTGAAATGTTTAATCTCTGTGATTTGAAATAAAATATTTAAAAAATATCAAGCTTACATTTGAGTAACAATGTCATGCAGCCCAATTTCATATGTATATAAATTTATTCTGATCATCTGCATCAAAAAAATTTAAGCAATTATTATGCCCTGAGAATAAATAAATAAAATAATGAGGAAAACCGAATTAAAAATAAAACATTCATTATTTTACAAATTTTTTATTCTATTTAAGGAAAATGAGTCTCAATAACCTATTAAAAAATGAAACAATTATCATAGGGAAAAATTTTCAAAACATGTTAAAAAGAGAATCCAGCTTTCCAACAGCAGAATGGTCAAACACACACACACACACACACACACACACACACACACACACACACACACACACACACACACACACACACACACAAAAACCACACAAAACACACAGAAACAAACAAACAATTATAAGAATATAATGACAGTATAAAATTTATTTCAACAACTGACAAATAAAAATTTTTGTTCCATATCTATATTAATTGTAAGTTTATATGAATAAATCATAATGTGCAAACATTGTAAAATTTATATTGTAATGAAATAAATTTGAACTCCAGCTGAATGGTGACACACACACACACAGACACACACACCACACACACAATTGGACAACAAATAAACAGTGAATGAAAGATACTGTATGAAAAATTAATTTAAAATTCAACTGAAATGTTTAATCTCTGTGATATGAAATAAAATATTTAAAAAATATCAAGCTTACATTTGAGTAACAATGTCATGCAGCCCAATTTCATATCTATATAAATATATTTTGATCGTCTGCAACACAAAAATTTAAGCAATTATTATTCACTGAAAATAAAAAAGAATAAATAAATAAAATAATTAGGAAAACCGAATTAAAAATAAAAGATTCATTATATTACAAATTTTATACTCTATTTAATGAAAATGAGTCTCAATAACCTATTAAAAAATGAAACAATTATCATAGGGAAAAATTTTCAAAACATGTAAAAAAGAGAATCCAGCTTTCCACCAGCTGATTGGTGAACACACACACACACACACACGCAAACAAATAACACAAAACACACAGAAACAAACAAACAATTATAAGAATATAATGACAGTATAAAATTTATTTCAACAACTGACAAATAAAAATTTTTGTTCCATATCTATATTTTTTGTAAGTTTATATGAATAAATCATAATGTGCAACCATTGTAAAATTTATATTGTAATGAAATAAATTTGAACTCCAGCTGAATGGTGACACACACACACACAGACACACACACCACACACACAATTGGACAACAAATAAACAGTGAATGAAAGATACTGTATGAAAAATTAGTTTAAAATTCAACTGAAATGTTTAATCTCTGTGATATGAAATAAAATATTTAAAAAATATCAAGCTTACATTTGAGTAACATTGTCATGCAGCCCAATTTCATATCTATATAAATTAATTCTGATCTTCTTCATCAAAAAAATTTAAGCAATTATTATGCCCCGAGAATAAATAAATAAAATAATTAGGAAAACCGAATTAAAAATAAAACATTCATTATTTTACAAATTTTTTAATTCTATTTAAGGAAAATGAGACTGAATAAACTATTAAAAAATGAAACAATTATCATAGGGAAAAACTTTCAAATCATGTAAAAAAGAGAATCCAGCTTTCCACCAGCTGAATGGTCAAACACACACACACACACACACACACACACACACACACACACACACACACACACACACACACACACACACACACACACACACACACACACAACTGGACCACAAATAAACAGTGAATGAAAGATACTGTATGAAAAATTAATTTAAAATTCAACTGAAGTGTTTAATCTATGTGATATGAAATAAAATATTTAAAAAATATCAAGCTTACTTTTGAGTTACAATGTCATGAAGCCCACTTTCATATCTATATAAATAGATTCTGATCTTCTACAACAAAAAAATTTAAGCAATTATTATTCCCTGAGAATAAAAAATAATAAATAAATGAAATAATAAGGAAAACCAAATTAAAAATAAAACATTCATTATTTTACAAATTTTTTATTCTATTTAATGAAAATCAGACTCAATAACCTATTAAAAAATGAAACAATTATCATAGGGAAAAATTTTCAAAACATGTAAAAAGGAGAATCCAGCATTCCACCAGCTGATTGGTGAACACACACACACACACACACAAACACACACACACACACACACACAAACAAACAAACAAACAAACCACACAAAACACACAGAAACCAACAAACAATTATAAGAATATAATGACAGTATAAAAATTATTTGAACAACTGACAAATAAAAATTTTTGTTCCATATCTATATTTATTGTAAGTTTATATGAATAAATCATAATGTACAACCATTGTAAAATTTATATTGTAATGAAATAAATTTGAACTCCAGCTGAATGGTGAAACACACACACACACACACACACACACACACCACACACACAACTGGACCACAAATAAACAGTGAATGAAAGATACTGTATGAAAAATTAATTTAAAATTCAACTGAAGTGTTTAATCTCTGTGATATGAAATAAAATATTTAAAAAATATCAAGCTTATTTTTGAGTAACAATGTCATGCAGCCCAATTTCATATCTATATAAATATATTTTGATCGTCTGCAACACAAAAATTTAAGCAATTATTATTCACTGAAAATAAAAAAGAATAAATAAATAAAATAATTAGGAAAACCGAATTAAAAATAAAACATTCATTATTTTACAAATTTTAAACTCCATTTAATGAAAATGAGTCTCAATAACCTATTAAAAAATGAAACAATTATCATAGGGAAAAATTTTCAAAACATGTAAAAAAGAGAATCCAGCTTTCCACCAGCTGATTGGTGAACACACACACACACACACACGCAAACAAATAACACAAAACACACAGAAACAAACAAACAATTATAAGAATATAATGACAGTATAAAATTTATTTCAACAACTGACAAATATAAAATTTTGTTCCATATCTATATTTATTACTAGCCGCCTTTGGCGACCAGCCGGTTCGCCAATCATAATGTTCGTTAAAATTTTAATAATTAAATATTTTATGCAATTCCTACTTTAATAGCTTCTTCATCAAAATATTTTAATACTTCAAATTTTGATTATCATATAATTCATTCATAATATTATAAAGGCCTTCAGTCATAACGTAATATGTATCTCTCATTTTCTGTTAGCACCCGTAGAATTTATGCTTTAAATTAAAGTGGAAAGAATTTATCTTCAATTAATATAATAATATTTTTTACTGAAACAAAGCATTTTTTTATAATCTGATTACTGAAAATAGAGTCACTCAGCGTTTAAACTTTATGGGCACTAAAGAATATCTTTTTTAATTTATGTAATATCTCAAGAGTTGGTCAACAAAATTTTCTTAGATTCATTATGAGCAGATCGATTCATTAACAATGTTTAAATTTAAATGCATCAAACACTAAGAAAATAAAACGAATCGTTTAAAATAAACGGTTGAAAACGGTAGAATTTATGCTTTAAATTAAAGTGGAAAGAATTTATCTTCAATTAATATAATAATATTTTTTACTGAAACAAAGCATTTTTTTATAATCTGATTACTGAAAATAGAGTCACTCAGCGTTTAAACTTTATGGGCACTAAAGAATATCTTTTTTAATTTATGTAATATCTCAAGAGTTGGTCAACAAAATTTTCTTAGATTCATTATGAGCAGATCGATTAATTAACAATGTTTAAATTTAAATGCATCAAACACTAAGAAAATAAAACGAATCGTTTAAAATAAACGGTTGAAAACAGGTTTTAAAAAAACTACTTAAAAAACGATGTACTTAAAACTATAAGCATATTAAAAAATATATAACTAACATAAATACAATTTACTTACAAAAGCATGCAACTAACCCAAAAATAATTTAAATCATCCATTGATAACGTTGTCATGGCAACAGTCAGAACAGAATGCGCATGCGTGAATTTTCTTCGCCGGTTACGTAACGCAAATACGTGATTTTTTCTACGCCAGTTGGGGTAACGCTATGCGGATTAGAAATTTTTAATTTCCTTTATTCTGTTTTATTTTAATTCAAAAGTACTTCAGAATGAATCTGAAAGATTGATTCATTAACAATGTTTAATTTTAAATGCATGAAACATTAAGAAAATAAACAGAACCGATTGAAATAATCCGCCGAAAAATTTTAACCCTAGCCTCCTCATTCCTGTTGGGAGAAAAAAAACCTGAAGCCTTTCTCGTTTGGCGGTGGAGAAAATGGAACATTTTTTTGGCGGAAAAGTTGGCGGTGGGGAAAATGGAAGATTTTTTTGACGGGAAAGTTAGTTTTTAATTAATAATTAAGATTCTAATTAAAAATTCGAAAAAAGGAACCCCAGGTGCACATTCCCAACCTCCAAGGTATACTTGTACCAAATCTGGTAGCTGTATGTCAAACGGTCTGGCCTGTAGAGCGCCAACACACACACACACACACACACACACATTGAGCTTTATTATAAGTATAGATAAGTTTATATGAATAAATCATAATGTGCAACCATTGTAAAATTTATATTGTAATGAAATAAATTTGAACTCCAGCTGAATGGTGAAACACACACACACACACATACACACACACACACACACACACACACACACACACACACACACACACTCTCACACACACACACACACTCACACACACACACACACACACACAAACAATTGGACAACAAATAAACAGTGAATGAAAGATAGTGTATGAAAAATTAATTTAAAATTCAACTGAAATGTTTAATCTCTGTGATATGAAATAAAATATTTAAAAAATATCAAGCTTATTTTTGAGTAACAATGTCATGCAGCCCAATTTCATATCTATATAAATATATTTTGATCGTCTGCAACACAAAAATTTAAGCAATTATTATTCACTGAAAATAAAAAAGAATAAATAAATAAAATAATTAGGAAAACCGAATTAAAAATAAAAGATTCATTATATTAAAAATTTTATACTCTATTTAATGAAAATGAGTCTCAATAACCTATTAAAAAATGAAACAATTATCATAGGGAAAAATTTTTAAAACATGTAAAAAAGAGAATCCAGCTTTCCACCAGCTGATTGGTGAACACACACACACACACACACGCAAACAAATAACACAAAATACAAAGAAACAAACAAACAATTATAAGAATATAATGACAGTATAAAATTTATTTCAACAACTGACAAATAAAAAATTTGGTTCCATATCTATATTTATTGTAAGTTTATATCAATAAATCATAATGTGCAACCATTGTAAAATTTATATTGTAATGAAATAAATTTGACCTCCAGCTGAATGGTGAAACACACACACACACACACACACACACACACACACACACACACACACACACACACACACACACACACACACACACACACACACACACACACACACACACACACACACACAACTGGACCATAAATAAAAAGTGAATGAAAGATACTGTATGAAAAATTAATTAAAAATTCAACTGAAATGTTTAATCTCTGTGATTTGAAATAAAATATTTAAAAAATATCAAGCTTACATTTGAGTAACAATGTCATGCAGCCCAATTTCATATGTATGTAAATTTATTCTGATCATCTGCATCAAAAAAATTTAAGCAATTATTATGCCCTGAGAATAAATAAATAAAATAATGAGGAAAACCGAATTAAAAATAAAACATTCATTATTTTACAAATTTTTTATTCTATTTAAGGAAAATGAGTCTCAATAACCTATTAAAAAATGAAACAATTATCATAGGGAAAAATTTTCAAAACATGTTAAAAAGAGAATCCAGCTTTCCAACAGCAGAATGGTCAAACACACACACACACACACACACACACACACACACACACACACACACACACACACACACACACACACACACACACACAAAAAAACCACACAAAACACACAGAAACAAACAAACAATTATAAGAATATAATGACAGTATAAAATTTATTTCAACAACTGACAAATAAAATTTTTTGTTCCATATCTATATTAATTGTAAGTTTATATGAATAAATCATAATGTGCAAACATTGTAAAATTTATATTGTAATGAAATAAATTTGAACTCCAGCTGAATGGTGACACACACACACACAGACACACACACCACACACACAATTGGACAACAAATAAACAGTGAATGAAAGATACTGTATGAAAAATTAATTTAAAATTCAACTGAAATGTTTAATCTCTGTGATATGAAATAAAATATTTAAAAAATATC
>NC_079163.1:25014526-25027026 GCF_947563725.1 Argiope bruennichi
ACACACACACACACACACACACACACACAAACCACACAGAAACCACACAAAACACACAGAAACAAACAAACAATTATAAGAATTTAATGACAGTATAAAATTTATTTCAACAACTGACAAATAAAAATTTTTGTTCCATATCTATATTAATTGTAAGTTTATATGAATAAATCATAATGTGCAACCATTGTAAAATTTATATTGTAATGAAATAAATTTGAACTCCAGCTGAATGGTGACACACACACACACAGACACACACACCACACTCACAATTGGACAACAGATAAACAGTGAATGAAAGATACTGCATGAAAAATTAATTTAAAATTCAACTGAAATGTTTAATCTCTGTGATATGAAATAAAATATTTAAAAAATATCAAGCTTACTTTTGAGTAACAATGTCATGCAGCCCAATTTCATATCTATATAAATATATTCTGATCTTCTGCAACAAAAAAATTTAAGCAATTATTATTCCCTGAGAATAAAAAGGAATAAATAAATAAAATAATTAGGACAACCGAATTAAAAATAAAACATTCATTATTTTACAAATTTTTTATTCTATTTAATGAAAATGAATCTCAATAACCTATTAAAAAATGAAACAATTATCATAGGGAAAAATTTTCAAAACATGTTAAAAAGAGAATCCAGCTTTCCACCAGCTGATTGGTCACACACACACACACAATCAAACACACACACACACACACACACACACACACACACACACACACACACACACACACACACACACACACACACACACACACACACACACGCAAACAAACCACACAAAACACACAGAAACAAACAAACAATTATAAGAATATAATGACAGTATAAAATTTATTTCACCAACTGACAAATAAAAAATTTTGTTCCATATCAATATTTATTGTAAGTTTATATGAATAAATCATAATGTGCAACCATTGTAAAATTTATATTGTAATGAAATAAATTTGAACTCCAGCTGAATGGTGAAACACACACACACACACACACACACACACACACACACACACACACACACACACACACACACACACACACACACACACACACACACACACAACTGGACCACAAATAAACAGTGAATGAAAGATACTGTATGAAAAATTAATTTAAAATTCAACTGAAGTGTTTAATCTATGTGATATGAAATAAAATATTTAAAAAATATCAAGCTTACTTTTGAGTAACAATGTCATGAAGACCACTTTCATATCTATATAAATAGATTCTGATCTTCTACAACAAAAAAATTTAAGCAATTATTATTCCCTGAGAATAAAAAATAATAAATAAATGAAATAATAAGGAAAACCAAATTAAAAATAAAACATTCATTATTTTACAAATTTTTTATTCTATTTAATGAAAATCAGACTCAATAACCTATTAAAAAATGAAACAATTATCATAGGGAAAAATTTTCAAAACATGTAAAAAGGAGAATCCAGCATTCCACCAGCTGATTGGTGAACACACACACACACACACACACAAACACACACACACACAAACAAACAAACAAACCACACAAAACACACAGAAACCAACAAACAATTATAAGATTATAATGACAGTATAAAATTTATTTGAACAACTGACAAATAAAAATTTTTGTTCCATATCTATATTTATTGTAAGTTTATATGAATAAATCATAATGTACAACCATTGTAAAATTTATATTGTAATGAAATAAATTTGAACTCCAGCTGAATGGTGAAACACACACACACACACACACACACACACACACACACACACACACACACACACACACACACACACACACACACACACACACACACACACACACCACACCACACACACAACTGGACCACAAATAAACAGTGAATGAAAGATACTGTATGAAAAATTAATTTAAAATTCAACTGAAGTGTTTAATCTCTGTGATATGAAATAAAATATTTAAAAAATATCAATCTTATTTTTGAGAACAATGTCATGCAGCCCAATTTCATATCTATATAAATATATTTTGATCGTCTGCAACACAAAAATTTAAGCAATTATTATTCACTGAAAATAAAAAAGAATAAATAAATAAAATAATTAGGAAAACCGAATTAAAAATAAAACATTCATTATTTTACAAATTTTAAACTCCATTTAATGAAAATGAGTCTCAATAACCTATTAAAAAGTGAAACAATTATCATAGGGAAAAATTTTCAAAACATGTAAAAAAGAGAATCCAGCTTTCTACCAGGTGATTGGTGAACACACACACACACACACACGCAAACAAATAACACAAAACACACAGAAACAAACAAACAATTATAAGAATATAATGACAGTATAAAATTTATTTCAACAACTGACAAATAAAAAATTTTGTTCCATATCTATATTTATTACTAGCCGCCTTTGGCGACCAGCCGGTTCGCCAATCTTAATGTTCGTTAAAATTTTAATAATTAAATATTTTATGCAATTCCTACTTTAATAGCTTCTTCATCAAAATATTTTAATACTTCAAATTTTGATTATCATATAATTCATTCATAATATTATAAAGGCCTTCAGTCATAACGTAATATGTATCTCTCATTTTCTGTTAGCACCCGTAGAATTTATGCTTTAAATTAAAGTGGAAAGAATTTATCTTCAATTAATATAATAATATTTTTTACTGAAACAAAGCATTTTTTTATAATCTGATTACTGAAAATAGAGTCACTCAGCGTTTAAACTTTATGGGCACTAAAGAATATCTTTTTTAATTTATGTAATATCTCAAGAGTTGGTCAACAAAATTTTCTTAGATTCATTATGAGCAGATCGATTCATTAACAATGTTTAAATTTAAATGCATCAAACACTAAGAAAATAAAACGAATCGTTTAAAATAAACGGTTGAAAACGGTAGAATTTATGCTTTAAATTAAAGTGGAAAGAATTTATCTTCAATTAATATAATAATATTTTTTACTGAAACAAAGCATTTTTTTATAATCTGATTACTGAAAATAGAGTCACTCAGCGTTTAAACTTTATGGGCACTAAAGAATATCTTTTTTAATTTATGTAATATCTCAAGAGTTGGTCAACAAAATTTTCTTAGATTCATTATGAGCAGATCGATTAATTAACAATGTTTAAATTTAAATGCATCAAACACTAAGAAAATAAAACGAATCGTTTAAAATAAACGGTTGAAAACAGGTTTTAAAAAAACTAGTTAAAAAACGATGTACTTAAAACTATAAGCATATTAAAAAATATATAACTAACATAAATACAATTTACTTACAAAAGCATGCAACTAACCCAAAAATAATTTAAATCATCCATTGATAACGTTGTCATGGCAACAGTCAGAACAGAATGCGCATGCGTGAAATTTCTTCGCCGGTTACGTAACGCAAATACGTGATTTTTTCTACGCCAGTTGGGGTAACGCTATGCGGATTAGAAATTTTTAATTTCCTTTATTCTGTTTTATTTTAATTCAAAAGTACTTCAGAATGAATCTGAAAGATTGATTCATTAACAATGTTTAATTTTAAATGCATCAAACATTAAGAAAATAAACAGAACCGATTGAAATAATCCGCCGAAAAATTTTAACCCTAGCCTCATTCCTGTTGGGAGAAAAAAAACCTGAAGGCTTTCTCGTTTGGCGGTGGAGAAAATGGAACATTTTTTTGGCGGAAAAGTTGGCGGTGGGGAAAATGGAAGATTTTTTTGGCGGGAAAGTTAGTTTTTAATTAATAATTAAGATTCTAATTAAAAATTCGAAAAAAGGAACCCCAGGTGCACATTCCCAACCTCCAAGGTATACTTGTACCAAATCTGGTAGCTGTATGTCAAACGGTCTGGCCTGTAGAGCGCCAACACACACACACACACACATTGAGCTTTATTATAAGTATAGATAAGTTTATATGAATAAATCATAATGTGCAACCATTGTAAAATTTATATTGTAATGAAATAAATTTGAACTCCAGCTGAATGGTGAAACACACACACACACACACACACACACACACACACACACACACACACACACACACACACACTCACACACACACACACACAATTGGACAACAAATAAACAGTGAATGAAAGATAGTGTATGAAAAATTAATTTAAAATTCAACTGAAATGTTTAATCTCTGTGATATGAAATAAAATGTTTAAAAAATATCAAGCTTACATTTGAGTAACAATGTCATGCAGCCCAATTTCATATCTATATAAATTTATTCTGATCATCTGCATCAAAAAAATTTAAGCAATTATTATGCCCTGAGAATAAATAAATAAAATAATGAGGAAAACCGAATTAAAAATAAAACTTTCATTATTTTACAAATTTTTTATTCTATTTAATGAAATGAGTCTCAATAACCTATTAAAAAATGAAACAATTATCATAGGGAAAAATTTTCAAAACATGTTAAAAAGAGAATCCAGCTTTACAACAGCTGAATGGTCAAACACACACACACACACACACACACACACACACACACACACACACACACACACACACACACACACACACACACACACACACACACACACACACACACACACACACACACACACACACACACACACACACACACACACACACACAACTGGACCACAAATAAACAGTGAATGAAAGATACTGTATGAAAAATTAATTTAAAATTCAACTGAAGTGTTTAATCTCTGTGATATGAAATAAAATATTTAAAAAATATCAAGCTTATTTTTGAGTAACAATGTCATGCAACCCAATTTCATATCTATATAAATATATTTTGATCGTCTGCAACACAAAAATTTAAGGAATTATTATTCACTGAAAATAAAAAAGAATAAATAAATAAAATAATTAGGAAAACCGAATTAAAAATAAAAGATTCATTATATTACAAATTTTATACTCTATTTAATGAAAATGAGTCTCAATAACCTATTAAAAAATGAAACAATTATCATAGGGAAAAATTTTCAAAACATGTAAAAAAGAGAATCCAGCTTTCCACCAGCTGATTGGTGAACACACACACACACACACACGCAAACAAATAACACAAAACACACAGAAACAAACAAACAATTATAAGAATATAATGACAGTATAAAATTTATTTCAACAACTGACAAATAAAAAATTTGGTTCCATATCTATATTTATTGTAAGTTTATATGAATAAATCATAATGTGCAACCATTGTAAAATTTATATTGTAATGAAATAAATTTGACCTCCAGCTGAATGGTGAAACACACACACACACACACACACACACACACACACACACACACACACACACACACACACACACACACACACACACACACACACACACACACACAACTGGACCACAAATAAACAGTGAATGAAAGATACTGTACGAAAAATTAATTTAAAATTCAACTGAAGTGTTTAATCTCTGTGATATGAAATAAAATATTTAAAAAATATCAAGCTTATTTTTGAGTAACAATGTCATGCAACCCAATTTCATATCTATATAAATATATTTTGATCGTCTGCAACACAAAAATTTAAGGAATTATTATTCACTGAAAATAAAAAAGAATAAATAAATAAAATAATTAGGAAAACCGAATTAAAAATAAAAGATTCATTATATTACAAATTTTATACTCTATTTAATGAAAATGAGTCTCAATAACCTATTAAAAAATGAAACAATTATCATAGGGAAAAATTTTCAAAACATGTAAAAAAGAGAATCCAGCTTTCCACCAGCTGATTGGTGAACACACACACACACACACACGCAAACAAATAACACAAAACACACAGAAACAAACAAACAATTATAAGAATATAATGACAGTATAAAATTTATTTCAACAACTGACAAATAAAAAATTTGGTTCCATATCAATATTTATTGTAAGTTTATATGAATAAATCATAATGTGCAACCATTGTAAAATTTATATTGTAATGAAATAAATTTGACCTCCAGCTGAATGGTGAAACACACACACACACACACACACACACACACACACACACACACACACACACACACACACACACACACACACACACACACACACACACACACACACACACTCACACACACACACACAATTGGACAACAAATAAACAGTGAATGAAAGATAGTGTATGAAAAATTAATTTAAAATTCAACTGAAATGTTTAATCTCTGTGATATGAAATAAAATGTTTAAAAAATATCAAGCTTACATTTGAGTAACAATGTCATGCAGCCCAATTTCATATCTATATAAATTTATTCTGATCATCTGCATCAAAAAAATTTAAGCAATTATTATGCCCTGAGAATAAATAAATAAAATAATGAGGAAAACCGAATTAAAAATAAAACTTTCATTATTTTACAAATTTTTTATTTTATTTAATGAAATGAGTCTCAATAACCTATTAAAAAATGAAACAATTATCATAGGGAAAAATTTTCAAAACATGTTAAAAAGAGAATCCAGCTTTACAACAGCTGAATGGTCAACACACACACACACACACACACACACACACACACACACACACACACACACACACACACACACACACACACACACACACACACACACACACACAACTGGACCACAAATAAACAGTGAATGAAAGATACTGTATGAAAAATTAATTTAAAATTCAACAGAAGTGTTTAATCTCTGTGATATGAAATAAAATATTTAAAAAATATCAAGCTTATTTTTGAGTAACAATGTCATGCAACCCAATTTCATATCTATATAAATATATTTTGATCGTCTGCAACACAAAAATTTAAGGAATTATTATTCACTGAAAATAAAAAAGAATAAATAAATAAAATAATTAGGAAAACCGAATTAAAAATAAAAGATTCATTATATTACAAATTTTATACTCTATTTAATGAAAATGAGTCTCAATAACCTATTAAAAAATGAAACAATTATCATAGGGAAAAATTTTCAAAACATGTAAAAAAGAGAATCCAGCTTTCCACCAGCTGATTGGTGAACACACACACACACACACACGCAAACAAATAACACAAAACACACAGAAACAAACAAACAATTATAAGAATATAATGACAGTATAAAATTTATTTCAACAACTGACAAATAAAAAATTTAGTTCCATATCTATATTTATTGTAAGTTTATATGAATAAATCATAATGTGCAACCATTGTAAAATTTATATTGTAATGAAATAAATTTGACCTCCAGCTGAATGGTGAAACACACACACACACACACACACACACACACACACACACACACACACACACACACACACACACACACACACACACACAACTGGACCACAAATAAACAGTGAATGAAAGATACTGTATGAAAAATTAATTTAAAATTCAACTGAAGTGTTTAATCTATGTGATATGAAATAAAATATTTAAAAAATATCAAGCTTACTTTTGAGTAACAATGTCATGAAGCCCACTTTCATATCTATATAAATAGATTCTGATCTTCTACAACAAAAAAATTTAAGCAATTATTATTCCCTGAGAATAAAAAATAATAAATAAATGAAATAATCAGGAAAACCAAATTAAAAATAAAACATTCATTATTTTACAAATTTTTTATTCTATTTAATGAAAAGGAGACTCAATAACCTATTAAAAAATGAGACAATTATCATAGGGAAAAATTTTCAAAACATGTAAAAAGGAGAATCCAGCATTCCACCAGCTGATTGGTGAACACACACACACACACACACAAACACACACACACATACACACACAAACAAACAAACAAACCACACAAAACACACAGAAACCAACAAACAATTATAAGAATATAATGACAGTATAAAATTTATTTGAACAACTGACAAATAAAAATTTTTGTTCCATATCTATATTTATTGTAAGTTTATATGAATAAATCATAATGTACAACCATTGTAAAATTTATATTTTAATGAAATAAATTTGAACTCCAGCTGAATGGTGAAACACACACACACACACACACACACACACACACACACACACACACACACACACACACACACACACACACACATACACACACACACACAACTGGACCACAAATAAACAGTGAATGAAAGATACTGTATGAAAAATTAATTTAAAATTCAACTGAAGTGTTTAATCACTGTGATATGAAATAAAATATTTAAAAAATATCAAGCTTATTTTTGAGTAACAATGTCATGCAGCCCAATTTTATATCTATATAAATATATTCTGATCTTCTGCAACAAAAAAATTTAAGCAATTATTATTCCCTGAGAATAAAAAAGAATAAATAAATAAAATAATTAGGAAAACCGAATTAAAAATAAAACATTCATTATTTTACAAATTTTTTATTCTATTTCATGAAAATGAGACTCAATAACCTATTAAAAAATGAAACAAATATCGTTGGGAAAATTTTTCAAAACATGTAAAAAAGAGAATCCAGCTTTCCACCAGCTGATTGGTCAAACACACACACAGACACACACACACACAAACCACAGAAAACACACAGAAACAAACAAACAATTATAAGAATATAATGACAGTATAAAATTTATTTCAACAACTGACAAACATAAAATTTTGTTCCATATCTATATTTATTACTAGCCGCCTTTGGCGGCCAGCCGGTTCGCCAATCTTAATGTTCGTTAAAATTTTAATAATTAAATATTTTATGCAATTCCTACTTTAATAGCTTCTTCATCAAAATATTTTAATACTTCAAATTTTGATTATCATATAATTCATTCATAATATTATAAAGGCCTTCAGTCATAACGTAATATGTATCTCTCATTTTCTGTTAGCACCCGTAGAATTTATGCTATAAATTAAAGTGGAAAGAATTTATCTTCAATTAATATAATAATATTTTTTACTGAAACAAAGCATTTTTTTATAATCTGATTACTGAAAATAGAGTCACTCAGCGTTTAAACTTTATGGGCACTAAAGAATATCTTTTTTAATTTATGTAATATCTCAAGAGTTGGTCAACAAAATTTTCTTAGATTCATTATGAGCAGATCGATTCATTAACAATGTTTAAATTTAAATGCATCAAACACTAAGAAAATAAAACGAATCGTTTAAAATAAACGGTTGAAAACGGTAGAATTTATGCTTTAAATTAAAGTGGAAAGAATTTATCTTCAATTAATATAATAATATTTTTTACTGAAACAAAGCATTTTTTTATAATCTGATTACTGAAAATAGAGTCACTCAGCGTTTAAACTTTATGGGCACTAAAGAATATCTTTTTTAATTTATGTAATATCTCAAGAGTTGGTCAACAAAATTTTCTTAGATTCATTATGAGCAGATCGATTAATTAACAATGTTTAAATTTAAATGCATCAAACACTAAGAAAATAAAACGAATCGTTTAAAATAAACGGTTGAAAACAGGTTTTAAAAAAACTACTTAAAAAACGATGTACTTAAAACTATAAGCATATTAAAAAATATATAACTAACATAAATACAATTTACTTACAAAAGCATGCAACTAACCCAAAAATAATTTAAATCATCCATTGATAACGTTGTCATGGCAACAGTCAGAACAGAATGCGCATGCGTGAATTTTCTTCGCCGGTTACGTAACGCAAATACGTGACTTTTTCTACGCCAGTTGGGGTAACGCTATGCGGATTAGAAATTTTTAATTTCCTTTATTCTGTTTTATTTTAATTCAAAAGTACTTCAGAATGAATCTGAAAGATTGATTCATTAACAATGTTTAATTTTAAATGCATCAAACATAAGGAAAATAAACAGAACCGATTGAAATAATCCGCCGAAAAATTTTAACCCTAGCCTCATTCCTGTTGGGAGAAAAAAAACCTGAAGCCTTTCTCGTTTGGCGGTGGAGAAAATGGAACATTTTTTTGGCGGAAAAGTTGGCGGTGGGGAAAATGGAAGATTATTTTGGCGGGAAAGTTAGTTTTTAATTAATAATTAAGATTCTAATTAAAAATTCGAAAAAAGGAACCCCAGGTGCACATTCCCAACCTCCAAGGTATACTTGTACCAAATTTGGTAGCTGTATGTCAAACGGTCTGACCTGTAGAGCGCCAACACACACACACACACACACACACACACATTGAGCTTTATTATAAGTATAGATAAGTTTATATGAATAAATCATATTGTGCAACCATTGTAAAATTTATATTGTAATGAAATAAATTTGAACTCCAGCTGAATGGTGAAACACACACACACACACACACTCACACACACACACACACACTCACACACACACACACACACACACACACACACACACACACACACACACACACACAATTGGACAACAAATAAACAGTGAATGAAAGATAGTGTATGAAAAATTAATTTAAAATTCAACTGAAATGTTTAATCTCTGTGATATGAAATAAAATGTTTAAAAAATATCAAGCTTACATTTGAGTAACAATGTCATGCAGCCCAATTTCATATCTATATAAATTTATTCTGATCATCTGCATCAAAAAAATTTAAGCAATTATTATGCCCTGAGAATAAATAAATAAAATAATGAGGAAAACCGAATTAAAAATAAAACATTCATTATTTTACAAATTTTTTATTCTATTTAATGAAAATGAGTCTCAATAACCTATTAAAAAATGAAACAATTATCATAGGGAAAAATTTTCAAAACATGTTAAAAAGAGAATCCAGCTTTCCAACTGCTGAATGGTCAAACACACACACACACACACACACACACACACACACACACACACACACACACACACACACACACACACACACACACACACAACTGGACCACAAATAAACAGTGAATGAAAGATACTGTATGAAAAATTAATTTAAAATTCAACTGAAGTGTTTAATCTCTGTGATATGAAATAAAATATTTAAAAAATATCAAGCTGATTTTTGAGTAACAATGTCATGCAACCCAATTTCATATCTATATAAATATATTTTGATCGTCTGCAACACAAAAATTTAAGCAATTATTATTCACTGAAAATAAAAAAGAATAAATAAATAAAATAATTAGGAAAACCGAATTAAAAATAAAAGATTCATTATATTACAAATTTTATACTCTATTTAATGAAAATGAGTCTCAATAACCTATTAAAAAATGAAACAATTATCATAGGGAAAAATTTTCAAAACATGTAAAAAAGAGAATCCAGCTTTCCACCAGCTGATTGGTGAACACACACACACACACACACACACGCAAACAAATAACACAAAACACACAGAAACAAACAAACAATTATAAGAATATAATGACAGTATAAAATTTATTTCAACAACTGACAAATAAAAAATTTGGTTCCATATCTATATTTATTGTAAGTTTATATGAATAAATCATAATGTGCAACCATTGTAAAATTTATATTGTAATGAAATAAATTTGACCTCCAGCTGAATGGTGAACACACACACACACACACACACACACACACACACACACACACACACACACACACACACACACACACACACAATTGGACAACAAATAAACAGTGAATGAAAGATAGTGTATGAAAAATTAATTTAAAATTCAACTGAAATGTTTAATCTCTGTGATATGAAATAAAATATTTAAAAAATATCAAGCTTACATTTGAGTAACAATGTCATGCAGCCCAATTTCATATGTAAATAAATTTATTCTGATCATCTGCATCAAAAAAATTTAAGCAATTATTATGCCCTGAGAATAAATAAATAAAATAATGAGGAAAACCGAATTAAAAATAAAACATTCATTATTTTACAAATTTTTTATTCTATTTAAGGAAAATGAGTCTCAATAACCTATTAAAAAATGAAACAATTATCATAGGGAAAAATTTTCAAAACATGTTAAAAAGAGAATCCAGCTTTCCAACAGCAGAATGGTCAAACACACACACACACACACACACACACACACACACACACACACACACACACACACACACACACACACACACACACACACAAACCACACAAAACACACAGAAACCACACAAAACACACAGAAACAAACAAACAATTATAAGAATATAATGACATTATAAAATTTATTTCAACAACTGACAAATAAAAATTTTTGTTACATATCTATACTAATTGTAAATTTATATGAATAAATCATAATGTGCAAACATTGTAAAATTTATATTGTAATGAAATAAATTTGAACTCCAGCTGAATGGTGACACACACACACAGACACACACACCACACACACAATTGGACAACAAATAAACAGTGAATGAAAGATACTGTATGAAAAATTAATTTAAAATTCAACTGAAATGTTTAATCTCTGTGATATGAAATAAAATATTTAAAAAATATCAAGCTTACATTTGAGTAACAATGTCATGCAGCCCAATTTCATATCTATATAAATTTATTCTGATCTTCTGCATCAAAAAAATTTAAGCAATTATTATGCCCCGAGAATAAATAAAT
>NC_079163.1:25029526-25034526 GCF_947563725.1 Argiope bruennichi
GAATATAATGACAGTATAAAATTTATTTCAACAACTGACAAATAAAAAATTTTGTTCCATATCTATATTTATTACTAGCCGCCTTTGGCGACCAGCCGGTTCGCCAATCTTAATGTTCGTTAAAATTTTAATTATTAAATATTTTATGCAATTCCTACTTTAATAGCTTCTTCATCAAAATATTTTAATACTTCAAATTTTGATTATCATATAATTCATTCATAATATTATAAAGGCCTTCAGTCATAACGTAATATGTATCTCTCATTTTCTGTTAGCACCCGTAGAATTTATGCTTTAAATTAAAGTGGAAAGAATTTATCTTCAATTAATATAATAATATTTTTTACTGAAACAAAGCATTTTTTTATAATCTGATTACTGAAAATAGAGTCACTCAGCGTTTAAACTTTATGGGCACTAAAGAATATCTTTTTTAATTTATGTAATATCTCAAGAGTTGGTCAACAAAATTTTCTTAGATTCATTATGAGCAGATCGATTCATTAACAATGTTTAAATTTAAATGCATCAAACACTAAGAAAATAAAACGAATCGTTTAAAATAAACGGTTGAAAACAGGTTTTAAAAAAACTAGTTAAAAAACGATGTACTTAAAACTATAAGCATATTAAAAAATATATAACTAACATAAATACAATTTACTTACAAAAGCATGCAACTAACCCAAAAATAATTTAAATCATCCATTGATAACGTTGTCATGGCAACAGTCAGAACAGAATGCGCATGCGTGAAATTTCTTCGCCGGTTACGTAACGCAAATACGTGATTTTTTCTACGCCAGTTGGGGTAACGCTATGCGGATTAGAAATTTTTAATTTCCTTTATTCTGTTTTATTTTAATTCAAAAGTACTTCAGAATGAATCTGAAAGATTGATTCATTAACAATGTTTAATTTTAAATGCATCAAACATTAAGAAAATAAACAGAACCGATTGAAATAATCCGCCGAAAAATTTTAACCCTAGCCTCATTCCTGTTGGGAGAAAAAAAAACCTGAAGCCTTTCTCGTTTGGCGGTGGAGAAAATGGAACATTTTTTTGGCGGAAAAGTTGGCGGTGGGGAAAATGGAAGATTTTTTTGGCGGGAAAGTTAGTTTTTAATTAATAATTAAGATTCTAATTAAAAATTCGAAAAAAGGAACCCCAGGTGCACATTCCCAACCTCCAAGGTATACTTGTACCAAATCTGGTAGCTGTATGTCAAACGGTCTGGCCTGTAGAGCGCCAACACACACACACACACACACACACACACACACACACACATTGAGCTTTATTATAAGTATAGATAAGTTTATATGAATAAATCATAATGTGCAACCATTGTAAAATTTATATTGTAATGAAATAAATTTGAACTCCAGCTGAATGGTGAAACACACACACACACACACACACACACACACACACACACACACACACACACACACACACACACACACACACACACACTCACACACACACACACACACACACACACAATTGGACAACAAATAAACAGTGAATGAAAAATTAATTTAAAATTCAACTGAAATGTTTAATCTCTGTGATATGAAATAAAATGTTTAAAAAATATCAAGCTTACATTTGAGTAACAATGTCATGCAGCCCAATTTCATATCTATATAAATTTATTCTGATCATCTGCATCAAAAAAATTTAAGCAATTATTATGCCCTGAGAATAAATAAATAAAATAATGAGGAAAACCGAATTAAAAATAAAACTTTCATTATTTTACAAATTTTTTATTCTATTTAATGAAATGAGTCTCAATAACCTATTAAAAAATGAAACAATTATCATAGGGAAAAATTTTCAAAACATGTTAAAAAGAGAATCCAGCTTTACAACAGCTGAATGGTCAAACACACACACACACACACACACACACACACACACACACACACACACACACACACACACACACACACACACAACTGGACCACAAATAAACAGTGAATGAAAGATACTGTATGAAAAATTAATTTAAAATTCAACTGAAGTGTTTAATCTCTGTGATATGAAATAAAATATTTAAAATATATCAAGCTTATTTTTGAGTAACAATGTCATGCAACCCAATTTCATATCTATATAAATATATTTTGATCGTCTGCAACACAAAAATTTAAGGAATTATTATTCACTGAAAATAAAAAAGAATAAATAAATAAAATAATTAGGAAAACCGAATTAAAAATAAAACATTCATTATTTTACAAATTTTTTATTCTATTTAATGAAAAGGAGACTCAATAACCTATTAAAAAATGAGACAATTATCATAGGGAAAAATTTTCAAAACATGTAAAAAGGAGAATCCAGCATTCCACCAGCTGATTGGTGAACACACACACACACACACACAAACACACACACACACACACACATACACACACAAACAAACAAACAAACAAACCACACAAAACACACAGAAACCAACAAACAATTATAAGAATATAATGACAGTATAAAATTTATTTGAACAACTGACAAATAAAAATTTTTGTTCCATATCTATATTTATTGTAAGTTTATATGAATAAATCATAATGTGCAACCATTGTAAAATTTATATTGTAATGAAATAAATTTGACCTCCAGCTGAATGGTGAAACACACACACACACACACACACACACACACACACACACACACACACACACACACACACACACACACACACACACACACAACTGGACCACAAATAAACAGTGAATGAAAGATACTGTATGAAAAATTAATTTAAAATTCAACTGAAGTGTTTAATCTATGTGATATGAAATAAAATATTTAAAAAATATCAAGCTTACTTTTGAGTAACAATGTCACGAAGCCCACTTTCATATCTATATAAATAGATTCTGATCTTCTACAACAAAAAAATTTAAGCAATTATTATTCCCTGAGAATAAAAAATAATAAATAAATGAAATAATCAGGAAAACCAAATTAAAAATAAAACATTCATTATTTTACAAATTTTTTATTCTATTTAATGAAAAGGAGACTCAATAACCTATTAAAAAATGAAACAATTATCATAGGGAAAAATTTTCAAATCATGTAAAACGGAGAATCCAGCATTCCACCAGCTGATTGGTGAACACACACACACACACACACAAACACACACACACACACACACACACACACAAACAAACAAACAAACAAACCACACAAAACACACAGAAACCAACAAACAATTATAAGAATATAATGACAGTATAAAATTTATTTGAACAACTGACAAATAAAAATTTTTGTTCCATATCTATATTTATTGTAAGTTTATATGAATAAATCATAATGTACAACCATTGTAAAATTTATATTTTAATGAAATAAATTTGAACTCCAGCTGAATGGTGAAACACACACACACACACACACACACACACACACACACACACACACACACACACACACACACACACACACACACACACACACACACACACAACTGGACCACAAATAAACAGTGAATGAAAGATACTGTATGAAAAATTAATTTAAAATTCAACTGAAGTGTTTAATCACTGTGATATGAAATAAAATATTTAAAAAATATCAAGCTTATTTTTGAGTAACAATGTCATGCATCCCAATTTTATATCTATATAAATATATTCTGATCTTCTGCAACAAAAAAATTTAAGCAATTATTATTCCCTGAGAATAAAAAAGAATAAATAAATAAAATAATTAGGAAAACCGAATTAAAAATAAAACATTCATTATTTTACAAATTTTTTATTCTATTTAATGAAAATGAGACTCAATAACCTATTAAAAAATGAAACAAATATCGTTGGGAAAATTTTTCAAAACATGTAAAAAAGAGAATCCAGCTTTCCACCAGCTGATTGGTCAAACACACACACAGACACACACACACACAAACCACAGAAAACACACAGAAACAAACAAACAATTATAAGAATATAATGACAGTATAAAATTTATTTCAACAACTGACAAATATAAAATTTTGTTCCATATCTATATTTATTACTAGCCGCCTTTGGCGACCAGCCGGTTCGCCAATCTTAATGTTCGTTAAAATTTTAATAATTAAATATTTTATGCAATTCCTACTTTAATAGCTTCTTCATCAAAATATTTTAATACTTCAAATTTTGATTATCATATAATTCATTCATAATATTATAAAGGCCTTCAGTCATAACGTAATATGTATCTCTCATTTTCTGTTAGCACCCGTAGAATTTATGCTATAAATTAAAGTGGAAAGAATTTATCTTCAATTAATATAATAATATTTTTTACTGAAACAAAGCATTTTTTTATAATCTGATTACTGAAAATAGAGTCACTCAGCGTTTAAACTTTATGGGCACTAAAGAATATCTTTTTTAATTTATGTAATATCTCAAGAGTTGGTCAACAAAATTTTCTTAGATTCATTATGAGCAGATCGATTCATTAACAATGTTTAAATTTAAATGCATCAAACACTAAGAAAATAAAACGAATCGTTTAAAATAAACGGTTGAAAACGGTAGAATTTATGCTTTAAATTAAAGTGGAAAGAATTTATCTTCAATTAATATAATAATATTTTTTACTGAAACAAAGCATTTTTTTATAATCTGATTACTGAAAATAGAGTCACTCAGCGTTTAAACTTTATGGGCACTAAAGAATATCTTTTTTGATTTATGTAATATCTCAAGAGTTGGTCAACAAAATTTTCTTAGATTCATTATGAGCAGATCGATTAATTAACAATGTTTAAATTTAAATGCATCAAACACTAAGAAAATAAAACGAATCGTTTAAAATAAACGGTTGAAAACAGGTTTTAAAAAAACTACTTAAAAAACGATGTACTTAAAACTATAAGCATATTAAAAAATATATAACTAACATAAATACAATTTACTTACAAAAGCATGCAACTAACCCAAAAATAATTTAAATCATCCATTGATAACGTTGTCATGGC
>NC_079163.1:25039526-25044526 GCF_947563725.1 Argiope bruennichi
TTGTAAAATTTATATTGTAATGAAATAAATTTGAACTCCAGCTGAATGGTGACACACACACACACAGACACACACACCACACACACAATTGGACAACAAATAAACAGTGAATGAAAGATACTGTATGAAAAATTAATTTAAAATTCAACTGAAATGTTTAATCTCTGTGATATGAAATAAAATATTTAAAAAATATCAAGCTTACATTTGAGTAACAATGTCATGCAGCCCAATTTCATATCTATATAAATTTATTCTGATCTTCTGCATCAAAAAAATTTAAGCAATTATTATGCCCCGAGAATAAATAAATAAAATAATTAGGAAAACCGAATTAAAGATAAAACATTCATTATTTTACAAATTTTTTTATTCTATTTAAGGAAAATGAGACTCAATAAACTATTAAAAAATGAAACAATTATCATAGGGAAAAACTTTCAAATCATGTAAAAAAGAGAATCCAGCTTTCCACCAGCTAAATGGTCAAACACACACACACACACACACACACACACACACACACACACACACACACACACACACACACACACACACACACACACACACACACACACACACACACACACACAAAACACACAGAAACCACACAAAACACAAAGAAACAAACAAACAATTATAAGAATATAATGACAGTATAAAATTTATTTCAACAACTGACAAATAAAAATTTTTGTTCCATATCTATATTAATTGTAAGTTTATATGAATAAATCATAATGTGCAACCATTGTAAAATTTATATTGTAATGAAATAAATTTGAACTCCAGCTGAATGGTGACACAGACACACACACCACACACACAATTGGACAACAGATAAACAGTGAATGAAAGATACTGCATGAAAAATTAATTTAAAATTCAACTGAAATGTTTAATCTCTGTGATATGAAATAAAATATTTAAAAAATATCAAGCTTACTTTTGAGTAACAACGTCATGCAGCCCAATTTCATATCTATATAAATATATTCTGATCTTCTGCAACAAAAAAATTTAAGCAATTATTATTCCCTGAGAATAAAAAGGAATAAATAAATAAAATAATTAGGACAACCGAATTAAAAATAAAACATTCATTATTTTACAAATTTTTTATTCTATTTAATGAAAATGAATCTCAATAACCTATTAAAAAATGAAACAATTATCATAGGGAAAAATTTTCAAAACATGTTAAAAAGAGAATCCAGCTTTCCACCAGCTGATTGGTCACACACACACACACACACACACACACACACACACACACACACACACACACACACACACACACACACACACACACACACACACACACACACACACACACACACACGCAAACAAACCACACAAAACACACAGAAACAAACAAACAATTATAAGAATATAATGACAGTATAAAATTTATTTCACCAACTGACAAATAAAAAATTTTGTTCCATATCAATATTTATTGTAAGTTTATATGAATAAATCATAATGTGCAACCATTGTAAAATTTATATTGTAATGAAATAAATTTGACCTCCAGCTGAATGGTGAAACACACACACACACACACACACACACACACACACACACACACACACACACACACACACACACACACACACACACACACACACACACACAATTGCACAACAAATAAACAGTGAATGAAAGATAGTGTATGAAAAATTAATTTAAAATTCAACTGAAATGTTTAATCTCTGTGATATGAAATAAAATATTTAAAAAATATCAAGCTTACATTTGAGTAACAATGTCATGCAGCCCAATTTCATATGTATATAAATTTATTCGGATCATCTGCATCAAAAAAATTTAAGCAATTATTATGCCCTGAGAATAAATAAATAAAATAATGTGGAAAACCGAATTAAAAATAAAACATTCATTATTTTACAAATTTTTTATTCTATTTAATGAAAATGAATCTCAATAACCTATTAAAAAATGAAACAATTATCATAGGGAAAAATTTTCAAAACATGTTAAAAAGAGAATCCAGCTTTCCAACAGCAGAATGGTGAAACACACACACACACACACACACACACACACACACACACACACACACACACACACACACACACACACACAAAACACACAGAAACAAACAAACAATTATAAGAATATAATGACAGTATAAAATTTATTTCAACAACTGACATATAAAAATTTTTGTTCCATATCTATATTTATTGTAAGTTTATATGAATAAATTATAATGTGCAACCATTGTAAAATTTATATTGTAATGAAATAAATTTGAACTCCAGCTGAATGGTGACACACACACACACAGACACACACACCACACACAATTGGACCACAAATAAACAGTGAATGAAAGATACTGTATGAAAAATTAATTTAAAATTCAACTGAAGTGTTTAATCACTGTGATATGAAATAAAATATTTAAAAAATATCAAGCTTATTTTTGAGTAACAATGTCATGCATCCCAATTTTATATCTATATAAATATATTCTGATCTTCTGCAACAAAAAAATTTAAGCAATTATTATTCCCTGAGAATAAAAAAGAATAAATAAATAAAATAATTAGGAAAACCGAATTAAAAATAAAACATTCATTATTTTACAAATTTTTTATTCTATTTAATGAAAATGAGACTCAATAACCTATTAAAAAATGAAACAAATATCGTTGGGAAAATTTTTCAAAACATGTAAAAAAGAGAATCCAGCTTTCCACCAGCTGATTGGTCAAACACACACACAGACACACACACACACAAACCACAGAAAACACACAGAAACAAACAAACAATTATAAGAATATAATGACAGTATAAAATTTATTTCAACAACTGACAAATATAAAATTTTGTTCCATATCTATATTTATTACTAGCCGCCTTTGGCGACCAGCCGGTTCGCCAATCTTAATGTTCGTTAAAATTTTAATAATTAAATATTTTATGCAATTCCTACTTTAATAGCTTCTTCATCAAAATATTTTAATACTTCAAATTTTGATTATCATATAATTCATTCATAATATTATAAAGGCCTTCAGTCATAACGTAATATGTATCTCTCATTTTCTGTTAGCACCCGTAGAATTTATGCTATAAATTAAAGTGGAAAGAATTTATCTTCAATTAATATAATAATATTTTTTACTGAAACAAAGCATTTTTTTATAATCTGATTACTGAAAATAGAGTCACTCAGCGTTTAAACTTTATGGGCACTAAAGAATATCTTTTTTAATTTATGTAATATCTCAAGAGTTGGTCAACAAAATTTTCTTAGATTCATTATGAGCAGATCGATTCATTAACAATGTTTAAATTTAAATGCATCAAACACTAAGAAAATAAAACGAATCGTTTAAAATAAACGGTTGAAAACGGTAGAATTTATGCTTTAAATTAAAGTGGAAAGAATTTATCTTCAATTAATATAATAATATTTTTTACTGAAACAAAGCATTTTTTTATAATCTGATTACTGAAAATAGAGTCACTCAGCGTTTAAACTTTATGGGCACTAAAGAATATCTTTTTTGATTTATGTAATATCTCAAGAGTTGGTCAACAAAATTTTCTTAGATTCATTATGAGCAGATCGATTAATTAACAATGTTTAAATTTAAATGCATCAAACACTAAGAAAATAAAACGAATCGTTTAAAATAAACGGTTGAAAACAGGTTTTAAAAAAACTACTTAAAAAACGATGTACTTAAAACTATAAGCATATTAAAAAATATATAACTAACATAAATACAATTTACTTACAAAAGCATGCAACTAACCCAAAAATAATTTAAATCATCCATTGATAACGTTGTCATGGCAACAGTCAGAACAGAATGCGCATGCGTGAATTTTCTTCGCCGGTTACGTAACGCAAATACGTGACTTTTTCTACGCCAGTTGGGGTAACGCTATGCGGATTAGAAATTTTTAATTTCCTTTATTCTGTTTTATTTTAATTCAAAAGTACTTCAGAATGAATCTGAAAGATTGATTCATTAACAATGTTTAATTTTAAATGCATCAAACATAAGGAAAATAAACAGAACCGATTGAAATAATCCGCCGAAAAATTTTAACCCTAGCCTCATTCCTGTTGGGAGAAAAAAAACCTGAAGCCTTTCTCGTTTGGCGGTGGAGAAAATGGAACATTTTTTTGGCGGAAAAGTTGGCGGTGGGGAAAATGGAAGATTTTTTTGGCGGGAAAGTTAGTTTTTAATTAATAATTAAGATTCTAATTAAAAATTCGAAAAAAGGAACCCCAGGTGCACATTCCCAACCTCCAAGGTATACTTGTACCAAATTTGGTAGCTGTATGTCAAACGGTCTGGCCTGTAGAGCGCCAACACACACACACACACACACACACACATTGAGCTTTATTATAAGTATAGATAAGTTTATATGAATAAATCATATTGTGCAACCATTGTAAAATTTATATTGTAATGAAATAAATTTGAACTCCAGCTGAATGGTGAAACACACACACACACACACACTCACACACACACACACACACTCACACACACACACACACACACACACACAATTGGACAACAAATAAACAGTGAATGAAAGATAGTGTATGAAAAATTAATTTAAAATTCAACTGAAATGTTTAATCTCTGTGATATGAAATAAAATGTTTAAAAAATATCAAGCTTACATTTGAGTAACAATGTCATGCAGCCCAATTTCATATCTATATAAATTTATTCTGATCATCTGCATCAAAAAAATTTAAGCAATTATTATGCCCTGAGAATAAATAAATAAAATAATGAGGAAAACCGAATTAAAAATAAAACATTCATTATTTTACAAATTTTTTATTCTATTTAATGAAAATGAGTCTCAATAACCTATTAAAAAATGAAACAATTATCATAGGGAAAAATTTTCAAAACATGTTAAAAAGAGAATCCAGCTTTCCAACTGCTGAATGGTCACACACACACACACACACACACACACACACA
>NC_079163.1:25054526-25062026 GCF_947563725.1 Argiope bruennichi
TTTTTTTATAATCTGATTACTGAAAATAGAGTCACTCAGCGTTTAAACTTTATGGGCACTAAAGAATATCTTTTTTAATTTATGTAATATCTCAAGAGTTGGTCAACAAAATTTTCTTAGATTCATTATGAGCAGATCGATTCATTAACAATGTTTAAATTTAAATGCATCAAACACTAAGAAAATAAAACGAATCGTTTAAAATAAACGGTTGAAAACGGTAGAATTTATGCTTTAAATTAAAGTGGAAAGAATTTATCTTCAATTAATATAATAATATTTTTTACTGAAACAAAGCATTTTTTTATAATCTGATTACTGAAAATAGAGTCACTCAGCGTTTAAACTTTATGGGCACTAAAGAATATCTTTTTTAATTTATGTAATATCTCAAGAGTTGGTCAACAAAATTTTCTTAGATTCATTATGAGCAGATCGATTCATTAACAATGTTTAAATTTAAATGCATCAAACACTAAGAAAATAAAACGAATCGTTTAAAATAAACGGTTGAAAACAGGTTTTAAAAAAACTAGTTAAAAAACGATGTACTTAAAACTATAAGCATATTAAAAAATATATAACTAACATAAATACAATTTACTTACAAAAGCATGCAACTAACCCAAAAATAATTTAAATCATCCATTGATAACGTTGTCATGGCAACAGTCAGAACAGAATGCGCATGCGTGAATTTTCTTCGCCGGTTACGTAACGCAAATACGTGATTTTTTCTACGCCAGTTGGGGTAACGCTATGCGGATTAGAAATTTTTAATTTCCTTTATTCTGTTTTATTTTAATTCAAAAGTACTTCAGAATGAATCTGAAAGATTGATTCATTAACAATGTTTAATTTTAAATGCATCAAACATTAAGAAAATAAACAGAACCGATTGAAATAATCCGCCGAAAAATTTTAACCCTAGCCTCATTCCTGTTGGGAGAAAAAAAACCTGAAGCCTTTCTCGTTTGGCGGTGGAGAAAATGGAACATTTTTTTGGCGGAAAAGTTGGCGGTGGGGAAAATGGAAGATTTTTTGGCGGGAAAGTTAGTTTTTAATTAATAATTAAGATTCTAATTAAAAATTCGAAAAAAGGAACCCCAGGTGCACATTCCCAACCTCCAAGGTATACTTGTACCAAATTTGGTAGCTGTATGTCAAACGGTCTGGCCTGTAGAGCGCCAACACACACACACACACACACAACTGGACCATAAATAAAAAGTGAATGAAAGATACTGTATGAAAAATTAATTAAAAATTCAACTGAAATGTTTAATCTCTGTGATATGAAATAAAATATTGAAAAAATATCAAGCTTACATTTGAGTAACAATGTCATACAGCCCAATTTCATATCTATATAAATTTATTCTGATCTTCTGCATCACAAAAATTTAAGCAATTATTATGCCCCGAGAATAAATAAATAAAATAATTAGGAAAACCGAATTAAAAATAAAACATTCATTATTTTACAAATTTTTTATTCTATTTAAGGAAAATGAGACTCAATAAACTATTAAAAAATGAAACAATTATCATAGGGAAAAACTTTCAAATCATGTAAAAAAGAGAATCCAGCTTTCCACCAGCTGAATGGTCAAACACACACACACACACACACACACACACACACACACACACACACACATACACACACACACACACAAACCACACAAAACACACAGAAACAAACAAACAATTATAAGAATATAATGACAGTATAAAATTTATTTCAACAACTGACAAATAAAATTTTTTGTTCCATATCTATATTAATTGTAAGTTTATATGAATAAATCATAATGTGCAACCATTGTAAAATTTATATTGTAATGAAATAAATTTGAACTCCAGCTGAATCGTGACACACACACACACAGACACACACACCACACACACAATTGGACAACAAATAAACAGTGAATGAAAGATACTGTATGAAAAATTAATTAAAAATTCAACTGAAATGTTTAATCTCTGTGATATGAAATAAAATATTTAAAAAATATCAAGCTTACATTTGAGTAACAATGTCATGCAGCCCAATTTCATATCTATATAAATATATGCTGATCTTCTGCATCAAAAAAATTTAAGCAATTATTATGCCCCGAGAATAAATAAATAAAATAATTAGGAAAACCGAATTAAAAATAAAACATTCATTATTTTACAAATTTTTTATTCTATTTAAGGAAAATGAGACTCAATAAACTATTGAAAAATGAAACAATTATCATAGGGAAAAACTTTCAAATCATGTAAAAAAGAGAATCCAGCTTTCCACCAGCTGAATGGTCAAACACACACACACACACACACACACACACACACACACACACACACACACACACACACACACACACACACACACACACACACACAAACACACACACACACACACACAACTGGACCATAAATAAAAAGTGAATGAAAGATACTGTATGAAAAATTAATTAAAAATTCAACTGAAATGTTTAATCTCTGTGATATGAAATAAAATATTGAAAAAATATCAAGCTTACATTTGAGTAACAATGTCATGCAGCCCAATTTCATATCTATATAAATTTATTCTGATCTTCTGCATCACAAAAATTTAAGCAATTATTATGCCCCGAGAATAAATAAATAAAATAATTAGGAAAACCGAATTAAAAATAAAACATTCATTATTTTACAAATTTTTTATTCTATTTAAGGAAAATGAGACTCAATAAACTATTAAAAAATGAAACAATTATCATAGGGAAAAACTTTCAAATCATGTAAAAAAGAGAATCCAGCTTTCCACCAGCTGAATGGTCAAACACACACACACACACACACACACACACACACACACACACACACACACACACACACACACACACACACACACACACACACACACATACACACACACACACACAAACCACACAAAACACACAGAAACAAACAAACAATTATAAGAATATAATGACAGTATAAAATTTATTTCAACAACTGACAAATAAAATTTTTTGTTCCATATCTATATTAATTGTAAGTTTACATGAATAAATCATAATGTGCAACCATTGTAAAATTTATATTGTAATGAAATAAATTTGAACTCCAGCTGAATCGTGACACACACACACACAGACACACACACCGCACACACAATTGGACAACAAATAAACAGTGAATGAAAGATACTGTATGAAAAATTAATTAAAAATTCAACTGAAATGTTTAATCTCTGTGATATGAAATAAAATATTATTTAAGGAAAATGAGACTCAATAAACTATTAAAAAATGAAACAATTATCATAGGGAAAAACTTTCAAATCATGTAAAAAAGAGAATCCAGCTTTCGACCAGCTGAATGGTCAAACACACACACACACACACACACACACACACACACACACACACACACACACACACACACACATACACACACACACACACAAACACACACACACACACACACACACACACACACACACACACACACACACAAACCACACAAAACACACAGAAACAAACAAACAATTATAAGAATATAATGACAGTATAAAATTTATTTCAACAACTGACAAATATAAAATTTTGTTCCATATCTATATTTATTGTAGGTTTATATGAATAAATCAAAATGTGCAACCATTGTAAAATTTATATTGTAATGAAATAAATTTGAACTCCAGCTGAATGGTGAAACACACACACACACACACACACACACACACACACACACACACACACACACACACAGAGAGAGAGAGAGAGAGAGAGAGAGAGACATAGACACACACACCACACACAGAACTGGACAACAAATAAACAGTGAATGAAAGATAATGTATGAAAAATTAATTTAAAATTCAACTGAAGTGTTTAATCTCTGTGATATGAAATAAAATATTTTAAAAATATCAAGCTTACTTTTGAGTAACAATGTCATGAAGCCCAATTTCATATCTATATAAATTTATTCTGATCTTCTGCATCAAAAAAATGTAAGCAATTATTATGTCCCGAGAATAAATAAATAAAATAATTAGGAAAACCGAATTAAAAATAAAACATTCATTATTTTACAAATTTTTTATTATATTTAATGAAAATGAGACTCAATAACCTATTAAAAAATGAAACAAATATCATTGGGAAAAATTTTCAAAACATGTAAAAAAGAGAATCCAGCTTTCTACCAGCTGATTGGTGAACACACACACACACACACACGCAAACAAATAACACAAAACACACAAAAACAAACAAACAATTATAAGAATATAATGACAGTATAAAATTTATTTCAACATCTGACAAATAAAAAATTTTGTTCCATATCTATATTTATTGTAAGTTTATATGAATAAATCATAATGTGCAACCATTGTAAAATTTATATTGTAATGAAATAAATTTGAACTCCAGCTGAATGGTGAAACACACACACACACACACACACACACACACACACACACACACACACACACACACACATACACACACACACACACAAACCACACAAAACACACAGAAACAAAAAAACAATTAGAAGAATATAATGACAGTATAAAATTTATTTCAACAACTGACAAATAAAAAATTTTGTTCCATATCTATATTTATTGTAGGTTTATATGAATAAATCATAATGTGCAACCATTGTAAAATTTATATTGTAATGAAATAAATTTGAACTCCAGCTGAATGCTGACACACACACACACAGACACACACACCACACACACAATTGGACAACAAATAAACAGTGAATGAAAGATACTGTATGAAAAATTAATTTAAAATTCAACTGAAATGTTTAATCTCTGTGATATGAAATAAAATATTTAAAAAATATCAAGCTTACATTTGAGTAACAATGTCATGCAGCCCAATTTCATATCTATATAAATATATTCTGATCTTCTGCAACAAAAAAATTTAAGCAATTATTATTCCCTGAGAATAAAAAAGAATAAATAAATAAAATAATTAGGAAAACCGAATTAAAAATAAAACATTCATTATTATACAAATTTTTTATTCTATTTAATGAAAATGAGTCTCAATAACCTATTAAAAAATGAAACAATTATCACAGGGAAAAATTTTCAAAACATGTTGGTGACACACACACACACACACGCACACAAGCAAACAAACCAAACAAAACACACAGAAACAAACAAACAATTATAAGAATATAATGACAGTATAAAATTTATTTCAACAACTGACAAATAAAAATTTTGTTCCATATCTATATTTATTGTAAGTTTATATGAATAAATCATAATGTGCAACCATTGTAAAATTAATATTGTAATGAAATAAATTCGAACTCCAGCTTAATGGTGACACACACACACACAGACACACACACACAATTGTACAACAAATAAACAGTGAATGAAAGATACTGTATGAAAAATTAATTTAAAATTCAACTGAAATGTTTAATCTCTGTGATATGAAATAAAATATTTAAAAAATATCAAGCTTACTTTTGAGTAACAATGTCATGCAGCCCAATTTCATATCTATATAAATATATTCTGATCTTCTGCAACAAAAAAATTTAAGCAATTATTATTCCCTGAGAATAAAAAAGAATAAATAAATAAAATAATTAGGAAAACCGAATTAAAAATAAAACATTCATTATTTTACAAATTTTTTATTCTATTTAATGAAAATGAGTCTCAATAACCTATTAAAAAATGAAACAATTATCACAGGGAAAAATTTTCAAAACATGTTGGTGACACACACACACACACACGCACACAAGCAAACAAACCAAACAAAACACACAGAAACAAACAAACAATTATAAGAATATAATGACAGTATAAAATTTATTTCAACAACTGACAAATATAAAATTTTGTTCCATATCTATATTTATTGAAAGTTTATATGAATAAATCATAATGTGCAACCATTGTAAAATTTATATTGTAATGAAATAAATTTGAACTCCAGCTGAATGGTGAAACACACACACATACACACACACACACACACACACACACACACACACACACACACAGAGAGAGAGAGAGAGAGAGAGAGAGAGAGAGAGAGAGAGAGACATAGACACACACACCACACACAGAACTGGACAACAAATAAACAGTGAATGAAAGATAATGTATGAAAAATTAATTTAAAATTCAACTGAAGTGTTTAATCTCTGTGATATGAAATAAAATATTTTAAAAATATCAAGCTTACTTTTGAGTAACAATGTCATGCAGCCCAATTTCATATCTATATAAATATATTCTGATCTTCTGCATTAAAAAAATTTAAGCAATTATTATGTCCTGAGAATAAATAAATAAAATAATTTGGAAAACCGAATTAAAAATAAAATATTCATTATTTTACAAATTTTTTATTCTATTTAATCAAAATGAGACTCAATAATCTATTAAAAAATGAAACAATTATCATAGGGAATAATTTTCAAATCATGTAAAAAGGAGAATCCAGCTTTCCACCAGTTGAATGGTCAAACACACACACACACACACACACACACACACACACACACACACACACACACACACACACACACACACACACACACACACACACACACACACAGACAGACAAACAAACAAACCACACAAAACACACAGAAACAAACAAACAATTATAAGAATATAATGACAGTTTAAAATTTATTTCAACAACTGACAAATAAAAAATTTTGTTCCATATCTATATTTATTGTAAGTTTATATGAATAAATCATAATGTGCAACCATTGTAAAATTTATATTGTAATGAAATAAATTTGAACTCCAGCTGAATGGTGAAACACACACACACACACACACACACACACACACACACACACACACACACACACACACACACACACACACACACACACACACACACACACACACACAGACAGACACACACACACACCACACACAGAACTGGACAACAAATAAACAGTGAATGAAAGATACTGTATGAAAAATTAATTTAAAATTCAACTGAAGTGTTTAATCTCTGTGATATGAAATAAAATATTTTAAAAATATCAAGCTTACTTTTGAGCAACAATGTAATGAAGCCCAATTTCATATCTGTATAAATTTATTCTGATCTTCTGCATCAAAAAAATTTAAGAAATTATTATGTCCTGAGAATAAATAAATAAAATAATTAGGAAAACCGAATTAAAAATAAAACATTCATTATTTTACAAATTTTTTATTCTATTTTATGAAAATGAGACTCAATAACCTATTAAAAAATGAAACAATTATCATAGGGAAAAATTTTCAAATCATGTAAAAAAGAGAATCCAGCTTTCCAACAGCTGAATGGTCAAACACAAACACACACACACACACACACACACACACACACACACACACACACACACACACACACACACACACACACACACACACACACACACACACACACACACACACACACACAACAAACCACACAAAACACAAAGAAACAACAAACAATT
>NC_079163.1:25084526-25104526 GCF_947563725.1 Argiope bruennichi
GAAATAAAATATTTTAAAAATATCAAGCTTACTTTTGAGTAACAATGTCATGAAGCCCAATTTCATATCTATATAAATTTATTCTGATCTTCTGCATCAAAAAAATTTAAGCAATTATTATGTCCTGAGAATAAATAAATAAAATAATTAGGAAAACCGCACAAAACACACAGAAACAAACAAACAATTATAAGAATATAATGACAGTTTAAAATTTATTTCAACAACTGACAAATAAAAAATTTTGTTCCATATCTATATTTATTGTAAGTTTATATGAATAAATCATAATGTGCAACCATTGTAAAATTCATATTGTTTTGAAATGCAGCTGAATGATGAAACACACACACAAACACACATACACACACACACACACACACACACACCCCACACACACATACACACACAACTGGACAACAAATAAACAGTGAATGAAAGATACTGTATGAAAAATTAATTTAAAATTCAACTGAAGCATTTAATCTCTGTGATATGAAATAAAATATTTAAAAAATATCAAGCTTACATTTGAGTAACAATGTCATGCAGCCCAATTTCATATCTATATAAATTTATTCTGATCAATGCATCAAAAAAATTTAAGCAATTATTATGCCCTGAGAATAAATAAATAAAATAATTAGGAAAACCGAATTAAAAATAAAACATTCATTATTTTACAAATTTTTTATTCTATTTAAGGAAAATGAGACTCAATAAACTATTAAAAAATGAAACAATTATCATAGGGAAAAACTTTCAAATCATGTAAAAAAGAGAATCCAGCTTTCCACCAGCTGAATGGTCAACACACACACACACACACACACACACACACACACACACACACACACACACACACACACACACACACACACACACACACACACACACACACACACACACACACATACACACACACACACACAAACCACACAAAACTCACAGAAACAAAAAAACAATTAGAAGAATATAATGACAGTATAAAATTTATTTCAACAACTGACAAATAAAAATTTTGGTTCCATATCTATATTTATTGTAGGTTTATATGAATAAATCATAATGTGCAACCATTGTAAAATTTATATTGTAATGAAATAAATTTGAACTCCAGCTGAATGCTGACACACACACACACAGACACACACACCACACACACAATTGGACAACAAATAAACAGTGAATGAAAGATACTGTATGAAAAATTAATTTAAAATTCAACTGAAATGTTTAATCTCTGTGATATGAAATAAAATATTTAAAAAATATCAAGCTTACATTTGAGTAACAATGTCATGCAGCCGAATTTCATATCTATATAAATTTATTCTGATCTTCTGCATCAAAAAAATTTAAGCAATTATTATGCCCCGAGAATAAATAAATAAAATAATTAGGAAAACCGAATTAAAAATAAAACATTCATTATTTTACAAATTTTTTATTCTATTTAAGGAAAATGAGACTCAATAAACTATTAAAAAATGAAACAATTATCATAGTGAAAAACTTTCAAATCATGTAAAAAAGAGAATCCAGCTTTCCACCAGCTGAATGGTCAACACACACACACACACACACACACACACACACACACACACACACACACACACACACACACACACACACACACACACACACACACACACACACACACACACACACACACACACACACACAAACAAACCACACAAAACACAAAGAAACAACAAACAATTATAAGAATATAATGACAGTATAAAATTTATTTCAACAACTGACAAATAAAAAATTTTGTTCCATATCTATATTTATTGTAAGTTTATATGAATAAATCATAATGTGCAACCATTGTAAAATTCATATTGTAATGAAATAAGTTTGAAATGCAGCTGAATGATGAAACACACACACAAACACACATACACACACACACACACACACACCCCACACACACATACACACACAACTGGACAACAAATAAACAGTGAATGAAAGATACTGTATGAAAAATTAATTTAAAATTCAACTGAAGCATTTAATCTCTGTGATATGAAATAAAATATTTAAAAAATATCAAGCTTACATTTGAGTAACAATGTCATGCAGCCCAATTTCATATCTATATAAATTTATTCTGATCAATGCATCAAAAAAATTTAAGCAATTATTATGCCCTGAGAATAAATAAATAAAATAATTAGGAAAACCGAATTAAAAATAAAACATTCATTATTTTACAAATTTTTTATTCTATTTAAGGAAAATGAGACTCAATAAACTATTAAAAAATGAAACAATTATCATAGGGAAAAACTTTCAAATCATGTAAAAAAGAGAATCCAGCTTTCCACCAGCTGAATGGTCAAACACACACACACACACACACACACACACACACACACACACACAAACCACACAAAACACACAGAAACAAAAAAACAATTAGAAGAATATAATGACAGTATAAAATTTATTTCAACAACTGACAAATAAAAATTTTGGTTCCATATCTATATTTATTGTAGGTTTATATCAATAAATCATAATGTGCAACCATTGTAAAATTTATATTGTAATGAAATAAATTTGAACTCCAGCTGAATGCTGACACACACACACACAGACACACACACCACACACACAATTGGACAACAAATAAACAGTGAATGAAAGATACTGTATGAAAAATTAATTTAAAATTCAACTGAAGTGTTTAATCTCTGTGATATGAAATAAAATATTTAAAAAATATCAAGCTTACATTTGAGTAACAATGTCATGCAGCCCAATTTCATATCTATATAAATTTATTCTGATCTTCTGCATCAAAAAAATTTAAGCAATTATTATGCCCCGAGAATAAATAAATAAAATAATTAGGAAAACCGAATTAAAAATAAAACATTCATTATTTTACAAATTTTTTATTCTATTTAAGGAAAATGAGACTCAATAAACTATTAAAAAATGAAACAATTATCATAGTGAAAAACTTTCAAATCATGTAAAAAAGAGAATCCAGCTTTCCACCAGCTGAATGGTCAAACACACACACACACACACACACACACACACACACACACACACACACACACACACACAAACAACACAAAACACACAGAAACAAACAAACAATTATAAGAATATAATGACAGTATAAAATTTATTTCAACAACTGACAAATAAAAATTTTGTTCCATATCTATATTTATTGTAAGTTTATATGAATAAATCATAATGTGCAACCATTGTAAAATTAATATTGTAATGAAATAAATTCGAACTCCAGCTTAATGGTGACACACACACACATAGACACACACACACAATTGGACAACAAATAAACAGTGAATGAAAGATACTGTATGAAAAATTAATTTAAAATTCAACTGAAATGTTTAATCTCTGTGATATGAAATAAAATATTTAAAAAATATCAAGCTTACTTTTGAGTAACAATGTCATGCAGCCCAATTTCATATCTATATAAATATATTCTGATCTTCTGCAACAAAAAAATTTAAGCAATTATTATTCTCTGAGAATAAAAAAGAATAAATAAATAAAATAATTAGGAAAACCGAATTAAAAATAAAACATTCATTATTTTACAAATTTTTTATTCTATTTAATGAAAATGAGTCTCAATAACCTATTAAAAAATGAAACAATTATCACAGGGAAAAATTTTCAAAACATGTTGGTCACACACACACACACACACAAGCAAACAAACCAAACAAAACACACAGAAACAAACAAACAATTATAAGAATATAATGACAGTATAAAATTTATTTCAACAACTGACAAATATAAAATTTTGTTCCATATCTATATTTATTGAAAGTTTATATGAATAAATCATAATGTGCAACCATTGTAAAATTTATATTGTAATGAAATAAATTTGAACTCCAGCTGAATGGTGAAACACACACACATACACACACACACACACACACACACACACACACACACACACACACACACACACAGAGAGAGAGAGAGAGAGAGAGACATAGACACACACACCACACACAGAACTGGACAACAAATAAACAGTGAATGAAAGATAATGTATGAAAAATTAATTTAAAATTCAACTGAAGTGTTTAATCTCTGTGATATGAAATAAAATATTTTAAAAATATCAAGCTTACTTTTGAGTAACAATGTCATGCAGCCCAATTTCATATCTATATAAATTTATTCTGATCTTCTGCATCAAAAAAATTTAAGTAATTATTATGTCCTGAGAATAAATAAATAAAATAATTAGGAAAACCGAATTAAAAATAAAAAATTCATTATTTTACAAATTTTTTATTCTATTTAATGAAAATGAGACTCAATAACCTATTAAAAAATGAAACAATTATCATAGGGAAAAATTTTCAAATCATGTAAAAAAGAGAATCCAGCTTTCCAACAGCTCAAAGGTCAAACACACACACACACACACACACACACACACACACACACACACACACACACACACACACACACACACACACACACACACACACACACACACACACAACAAACAAACAAACAAACAAACCACACAAAACACACAGAAACAAACAAACAATTATAAGAATATCATGACAGTTTAAAATTTATTTCAACAACTGACAAATAAAAAATTTTGTTCCATATCTATATTTATTGTAAGTTTATATGAATAAATCATAATGTGCAACCATTGTAAAATTTATATTGTAATGAAATAAATTTGAACTCCAGCTGAATGGTGAAACACACACACACACACACACACACACACACACACACACACACACACACACACACACACACACACACACACACACCACACACACAATTGGACAACAGATAAACAGTGAATGAAAGATACTGAATGAAAAATTAATTTAAAATTCAACTGAAGTGTTTAATCTCTGTGATATGAAATAAAATATTTAAAAAATATCAAGCTTACATTTGAGTAACAATGTCATGCAGCCCAATTTCATATCTATATAAATTTATTCTGATCTTCTGCATCAAAAAAATTTAAGCAATTATTATGCCCCGAGAATAAATAAATAAAATAATTAGGAAAACCGAATTAAAAATAAAACATTCATTATTTTACAAATTTTTTATTCTATTTAAGGAAAATGAGACTCAATAAACTATTAAAAAATGAAACAATTATCATAGTGAAAAACTTTCAAATCATGTAAAAAAGAGAATCCAGCTTTCCACCAGCTGAATGGTCAAACACACACACACACACACACACACACACACACACACACACACACACACACACACACACACAAACAAACAACACAAAACACACAGAAACAAACAAACAATTATAAGAATATAATGACAGTATAAAATTTATTTCAACAACTGACAAATAAAAATTTTGTTCCATATCTATATTTATTGTAAGTTTATATGAATAAATCATAATGTGCAACCATTGTAAAATTAATATTGTAATGAAATAAATTCGAACTCCAGCTTAATGGTGACACACACACACACAGACACACACACACAATTGGACAACAAATAAACAGTGAATGAAAGATACTGTATGAAAAATTAATTTAAAATTCAACTGAAATGTTTAATCTCTGTGATATGAAATAAAATATTTAAAAAATATCAAGCTTACATTTGAGTAACAATGTCATGCAGCCCAATTTCATATCTATATAAATTTATTCTGATCTTCTGCATCAAAAAAATTTAAGCAATTATTATGCCCCGAGAATAAATAAATAAAATAATTAGGAAAACCGAATTAAAAATAAAACATTCATTATTTTACAAATTTTTTATTCTATTTAAGGAAAATGAGACTCAATAAACTATTAAAAAATGAAACAATTATCATAGTGAAAAACTTTCAAATCATGTAAAAAAGAGAATCCAGCTTTCCACCAGCTGAATGGTCAAACACACACACACACACACACACACACACACACACACACACACACACACACACACACACACACACAAACAACACAAAACACACAGAAACAAACAAACAATTATAAGAATATAATGACAGTATAAAATTTATTTCAACAACTGACAAATAAAAATTTTGTTCCATATCTATATTTATTGTAAGTTTATATGAATAAATCATAATGTGCAACCATTGTAAAATTAATATTGTAATGAAATAAATTCGAACTCCAGCTTAATGGTGACACACACACACACAGACACACACACACAATTGGACAACAAATAAACAGTGAATGAAAGATACTGTATGAAAAATTAATTTAAAATTCAACTGAAATGTTTAATCTCTGTGATATGAAATAAAATATTTAAAAAATATCAAGCTTACTTTTGAGTAACAATGTCATGCAGCCCAATTTCATATCTATATAAATATATTCTGATCTTCTGCATTAAAAAAATTTAAGCAATTATTATGTCCTGAGAATAAATAAATAAAATAATTTGGAAAACCGAATTAAAAATAAAATATTCATTATTTTACAAATTTTTTATTCTATTTAATCAAAATGAGACTCAATAACCTATTAAAAAATGAAACAATTATCATAGGGAATAATTTTCAAATCATGTAAAAAGGAGAATCCAGCTTTCCACCAGTTGAATGGTCAAACACACACACACACACACACACACACACACACACACACACACACACACACACACACACACACACACACACACACACACACAAACAAACCACACAAAACACAAAGAAACAACAAACAATTATAAGAATATAATGACAGTTTAAAATTTATTTCAACAACTGACAAATAAAAAATTTTGTTCCATATCTATATTTATTGTAAGTTTATATGAATAATTCATAATGTGCAACCATTGTAAAATTTATATTGTAATGAAATAAATTTGAACTCCAGCTGAATGGTGAAACACACACACACACACACACACACACACACACACACACACACACACACACACACACACACACACACACCACACACACAATTGGACAACTGATAAACAGTGAATGAAAGATACTGTATGAAAAATTAATTTAAAATTCAACTGAAGTGTTTAATCTCTGTGATATGAAATAAAATATTTTAAAAACATCAAGCTTACTTTTGAGTAAAAATGTCATGAAGCCCAATTTCATATCTATATAAATTTATTCTGATCTTCTGCATCAAAAAAATTTAAGTAATTATTATGTCCTGAGAATAAATAAATAAAATAATTAGGAAAACCGAATTAAAAATAAAACATTCATTATTTTACAAATTTTTTATTCTATTTAATGAAAATGAGACTCAATAACCTATTAAAAAATGAAACAATTATCATAGGGAAAAATTTTCAAATCATGTAAAAAAGAGAATCCAGCTTTCCAACAGCTCAAAGGTCAAACACACACACACACACACACACACACACACACACACACACACACACACACACACACACACACACACACACACACACACAAACAAACAAACCACACAAAACACACAGAAACAAACAAACAATTATAAGAATATCATGACAGTTTAAAATTTATTTCAACAACTGACAAATAAAAAATTTTGTTCCATATCTATATTTATTGTAAGTTTATATGAATAAATCATAATGTGCAACCATTGTAAAATTTACATTGTAATGAAATAAATTTGAACTCCAGCTGAATGGTGAAACACACACACACACACACACACACACACACACACACACACACACACACACACACACACACACACACACACACACACACACAGACAGACACACACACACACCACACACAGAACTGGACAACAAATAAACAGTGAATGAAAGATACTGTATGAAAAATTAATTTAAAATTCAACTGAAGCGTTTAATCTCTGTGATATGAAATAAAATATTTAAAAAAATATCAAGCTTATTTTTGAGTAATAATGTCATGAAGCACAATTTCGTATCTATATAAATATATTCTGATCTTCTGCAACAAAAAAATTTAAGCAATTATTATTCCCTGAGAATAAAAAAGAATAAATAAATAAAATAATTAGGAAAACCGAATTAAAAATAAAACATTCATTATTTTACAAATTTTTTATTCTATTTAATGAAAATGAGACTCAATAACCTATTAAAAAATGTAAATAATATCATTGGGAAAATTTTTCAAAACATGTAAAAAAGAGAATCCAGCTTTCCACCAGATGAATTGTCAAACACACACACACACACACACACACACACACACACACACACACACACACACACACACACACACACACACACACACACACACACACACAATCAAACAAACCACACAAAACACACAGAAACAAACAAACAATTATAAGAATATAATGACAGTATAAAATTTATTTCAACAACTGACAAATAAAAAATTTTGTTTCATATCTATATTTATTGTAAGTTTATATGAATAAATCATAATGTGCAACCATTGTAAAATTTATATTGTAATGAAATAAATTTGAACTCCAGCTGAATGGTGAAACACACACACACACACACACAACACACACACACACCACACACACAATTGGACAACAAATAAACAGTGAATGAAAGATACTGTATGAAAAATTAATTTAAAATTCAACTGAAATGTTTAATCTCTGTGATATGAAATAAAATATTTAAAAAATATCAAGCTTACTTTTGAGTAACAATGTCATGCAGCCCAATTTCATATCTATATAAATATAATCTGATCTTCTGCAACAAAAAAATTTAAGCAATCATTATTCCCTGAGAATAAAAAAGAAGAAATAAATAAAATAATTAGGAAAACCGAATTAAAAATAAAACATTCATTATTTTACAAATTTTTTATTCTATTTAATGAAAATGAGTCTCAATAACCTATTAAAAAATGAAACAATTATCATAGGGAAAAATTTTCAAAACATGTTAAAAAGAGAATCCAGCTTTCCACCAGCTGATTGGTCAAACACACACACACACACACACACACACACACACACACACACACACACACACACACACACACACGCAAACAAACCACACAAAACACACAGAAACAAACAAACAATTATAAGAATATAATGACAGTATAAAATTTATTTCAACAACTGACAAATAAAAAATTTTGTTTCATATCTATATTTATTGTAAGTTTATATGAATAAATCATAATGTGCAACCATTGTAAAATTTATATTGTAATGAAATAAATTTGAACTCCAGCTGAATGGTGAAACACACACACACACCACACACACAATTGGACAACAAATAAACAGTGAATGAAAGATACTGTATGAAAAATTAATTTAAAATTCAACTGAAATGTTTAATCTCTGTGATATGAAATAAAATATTTAAAAAATATCAAGCTTATTTTTGAGTAACAATGTCATGCAGCCCAATTTCATATCTATATAAATATAATCTGATCTTCTGCAACAAAAAAATTTAAGCAATCATTATTCCCTGAGAATAAAAAAGAAGAAATAAATAAAATAATTAGGAAAACCGAATTAAAAATAAAACATTCATTATTTTACAAATTTTTTATTCTATTTAATGAAAATGAGACTCAATAACCTATTAAAAAATGTAAATAATATCATTGGGAAAAATTTTCAAAACATGTAAAAAAGAGAATCCAGCTTTCCACCAGCTGATTGGTCAAACACACACACACACACACACACACACACACACACACACACACACACACACACACACACACACACACACACACACACACACACACACACACACACACACACACACACACGCAAACAAACCACACAAAACACACAGAAACAAACAAACAATTATAAGAATATAATGACAGTATAAAATTTATTTCAACAACTGACAAATAAAAAATTTTGTTTCATATCTATATTTATTGTAAGTTTATATGAATAAATCATAATGTGCAACCATTGTAAAATTTATATTGTAATGAAATAAATTTGAACCCCAGCTGAATGGTGAAACACACACACACACACACACACACACACACACACACACACACACACACACACACACACACACAATTGGACAACAAATAAACAGTGAATGAAAGATACTGTATGAAAAATTAATTTAAAATTCAACTGAACAATTAACATAGGGAAACAATTATCATAAGGAAAAATTTTCAAAACATGTTAAAAAGAGAATCCAGCTTTCCACCAGCTGATTGGTCACACACACACACACACACACACACACACACACACACACACACACACACACACACACACCACACACACAATTGGAACAAATAAACCGTGAATGAATGATACTGTATGAAAAATTAATTTAAAATTCAACTGAAGTGTTTAATCTCTGTGATATGAAATAAAATATTTAAAAAATATCAAGCTTATTTTTGAGTAACAATGTCATGCAGCCCAATTTCATATCTATATAAATATATTCTGATCTTCTGCAACAAAAAAATTTAAGCAATTATTATTCTCTGAGAATAAAAAAGAATAAATAAATAAAATAATTAGGAAAACCGAATTAAAAATAAAACATTCATTATTTTACAAATTTTTTATTCTATTTAATGAAAATGAGTCTCAATAACCTATTAAAAAATGAAACAATTATCATAGGGAAAAATATTCAAATCATGTAAAAAAGAGAATCCAGCTTTCCAACAGCTGAATGGTCAAACACACACACACACACACACACACACACACACACACACACACACACACACACACACACACACACACACACACACACACACACACACACACACACACACACACACACAAACAAACCACACAAAACACAAAGAAACAACAAACAATTATAAGAATATAATGACAGTTTAAAATTTATTTCAACAACTGACAAATAAAAAATTTTGTTCCATATCTATATTTATTGTAAGTTTATATGAATAAATCATAATGTGCAACCATTGTAAAATTTATATTGTAATGAAATAAATTTGAACTCCAGCTGAATGGTGAAACACACACACACACACACACACAGACAGACACACACACACACCACACACAGAACTGGACAACAAATAAACAGTGAATGAAAGATACTGTATGAAAAATTAATTTAAAATTCAACTGAAGTGTTTAATCTCTGTGATATGAAATAAAATATTTTAAAAATATCAAGCTTACTTTTGAGTAACAATGTCATGAAGCCCAATTTCATATCTATATAAATTTATTCTGATCTTCTGCATCAAAAAAATTTAAGCAATTATTATGTCCTGAGAATAAATAAATAAAATAATTAGGAAAACCGCACAAAACACACAGAAACAAACAAAGAATTATAAGAATATAATGACAGTTTAAAATTTATTTCAACAACTGACAAATAAAAAATTTTGTTCCATATCTATATTTATATTTATTGTAAGTTTATAAATAAAATAAGAAGAAAAAATAAAATAATTAGGAAAACCGAATTAAAAATAAAACATTCATTATTTTACAAATTTTTTATTCTATTTCATGAAAATGAGTCTCAATAACCTATTAAAAAATGAAACAATTATCATAGGGAAAAATTTTCAAATCATGTAAAAAAGAGAATCCAGCTTTCCAACAGCTGAATGGTCACACACACACACACACACGCACACACACATACACACACACAAACCACACAGAAACAAACAAACAATTTTAAGAATATAATGACAGTATAAAATTTATTTCAACAACTGACAAATAAAAATTTTTGTTCCATAGCTATATTTATTGTAAGTTTATATGAATAAATCATAATGTGCAACCATTGTAAAATTTATATTGTAATGAAATAAATTTGAACCCCAGCTGCATGGTGAAACACACACACACACCACTCACACACACCACACACACACACACAACTGGACAACAAATAATTAGTGAATGAAAGATACTGCATGAAAAATTAATTTAAAATTCAACTGAAGTGTTTAATCTCTGTGATATGAAATAAAATATTTAAAAAATATCAAGCTTACTTTTGAGTAACAATGTCATGCATCCCAATTTCATATCTATATAAATATATTCTGATCTTCTGCAACAAAAAAATTTAAGCAATTATTATTCTGTGAGAATAAAAAAGAATAAATAAATAAAATAATTAGGAAAAACGAATTAAAAATAAAACATTCATTATTTTAAAAATTTTTATTCTATTTAATGAAAATGAGTCTCAATAACCTATTAAAAAATGAAACAATTATCATAGGGAAAAATTTTCAAAACATGTTAAAAAGAGAATCCAGCTTTCCACCAGCTGATTGGTCACACACACACACACACACACACACACACACACACACACACACACACACACACACACACACACACACACACACACACACACACACACACACACAAACAAACAAAAAACAAACCACACAGAAACAAACAAACAATTATAAGAATATAATGACAGTTTAAAATTTATTTCAACAACTGACAAATGAAAAATTTTGTTCCATATCTATGTTTATTGTAAGTTTATATGAATAAATCATAATGTGCAATCATTGTAAAATTTATATTGTAATGAAATAAATTTGAACTCCAGCTGCATGGTGAAACACACACACACACTCTCACACACACACACACACACACACACACACACACACACACACACACACACACACACACACACACACACACACACACACAACAAACAAACCACACAAAACACAGAAACAAACAAACAATTGTAAGAATATAATGACAGTATAAAATTTATTTTAACAACTGACAAATAAAAATTTTTGTTCCATATCTATATTTATTGTAAGTTTATATGAATAAATCATAAAGTGCAACCATTGTAAAATTTATATTGTAATGAAATAAATTTGAACTCCAGCTGAATGGTGAAACACATACACACACACACACACACCACACACACACCATACACACACACCACACACACAAGTGGACAACAAATAAACAGTGAATGAAAGATACTGTATGAAAAATTAATTTAAAATTCAACTGAAATGTTTAATCTCTGTGATATGAAATAAAATATTTAAAAAATATCAAGCTTACTTTTGAGTAACAATGTCATGCAGCCCAATTTCATATCTATATAAATATAATCTGCTCTTCTGCAACAAAAAAATTTAAGCAATCATTATTCCCTGAGAATAAAAAAGAAGAAATAAATAAAATAATTAGGAAAACCGAATTAAAAATAAAACATTCATTATTTTACAAATTTTTTATTCTATTTCATGAAAATGAGTCTCAATAACCTATTAAAAAATGAAACAATTATCATAGGGAAAAATTTTCAAATCATGTAAAAAAGAGAATCCAGCTTTCCAACAGCTGAATGGTCAAACACACACACACACACACACACACACACACACACACACACACACACACACACACACACACACACACACACACACACACACACACACACACACACACAAACAAACCACATAAAACACAAAGAAACAACAAACAATTATAAGAATATAATGACAGTATAAAATTTATTTCAACAACTGACAAATAAAAAATTTTGTTCCATATCTATATTTATTGTAAGTTTATATGAATAAATCATAATGTGCAACCATTGTAAAATTCATATTGTAATGAAATAAGTTTGAAATGCAGCTGAATGATGAAACACACACACAAACACACATACACACACACACACACACACACACACCCCACACACACATACACACACAACTGGACAACAAATAAACAGTGAATGAAAGATACTGTATGAAAAATTAATTTAAAATTCAACTGAAGCATTTAATCTCTGTGATATGAAATAAAATATTTAAAAAATATCAAGCTTACATTTGAGTAACAATGTCATGCAGCCCAATTTCATATCTATATAAATTTATTCTGATCAATGCATCAAAAAAATTTAAGCAATTATTATGCCCTGAGAATAAATAAATAAAATAATTAGGAAAACCGAATTAAAAATAAAACATTCATTATTTTACAAATTTTTTATTCTATTTAAGGAAAATGAGACTCAATAAACTATTAAAAAATGAAACAATTATCATAGGGAAAAACTTTCAAATCATGTAAAAAAGAGAATCCAGCTTTCCACCAGCTGAATGGTCAAACACACACACACACACACACACACACACACACACACACACACACACACACACACACACACACACACACACATACACACACACACACAAACCACACAAAACTCACAGAAACAAAAAAACAATTAGAAGAATATAATGACAGTATAAAATTTATTTCAACAACTGACAAATAAAAATTTTGGTTCCATATCTATATTTATTGTAGGTTTATATGAATAAATCATAATGTGCAACCATTGTAAAATTTATATTGTAATGAAATAAATTTGAACTCCAGCTGAATGCTGACACACACACACACAGACACACACACCACACACACAATTGGACAACAAATAAACAGTGAATGAAAGATACTGTATGAAAAATTAATTTAAAATTCAACTGAAATGTTTAATCTCTGTGATATGAAATAAAATATTTAAAAAATATCAAGCTTACATTTGAGTAACTATGTCATGCAGCCCAATTTCATATCTATATAAATTTATTCTGATCTTCTGCATCAAAAAAATTTAAGCAATTATTATGCCCCGAGAATAAATAAATAAAATAATTAGGAAAACCGAATTAAAAATAAAACATTCATTATTTTACAAATTTTTTATTCTATTTAAGGAAAATGAGACTCAATAAACTATTAAAAAATGAAACAATTATCATAGTGAAAAACTTTCAAATCATGTAAAAAAGAGAATCCAGCTTTCCACCAGCTGAATGGTCAAACACACACACACACACACACACACACACACACACACACACACACACACACACACACACACACACACACACACACACACACAACAAACCACACAAAACACAAAGAAACAACAAACAATTATAAGAATATAATGACAGTATAAAATTTATTTCAACAACTGACAAATAAAAAATTTTGTTCCATATCTATATTTATTGTAAGTTTATATGAATAAATCATAATGTGCAACCATTGTAAAATTCATATTGTAATGAAATAAGTTTGAAATGCAGCTGAATGATGAAACACACACACAAACACACATACACACACACACACACACACACACACACACACACCCCACACACACACATACACACACAACTGGACAACAAATAAACAGTGAATGAAAGATACTGTATGAAAAATTAATTTAAAATTCAACTGAAGCATTTAATCTCTGTGATATGAAATAAAATATTTAAAAAATATCAAGCTTACATTTGAGTAACAATGTCATGCAGCCCAATTTCATATCTATATAAATTTATTCTGATCAATGCATCAAAAAAATTTAAGCAATTATTATGCCCTGAGAATAAATAAATAAAATAATTAGGAAAACCGAATTAAAAATAAAACATTCATTATTTTACAAATTTTTTATTCTATTTAAGGAAAATGAGACTCAATAAACTATTAAAAAATGAAACAATTATCATAGGGAAAAACTTTCAAATCATGTAAAAAAGAGAATCCAGCTTTCCACCAGCTGAATGGTCAAACACACACACACACACACACACACACACACACACACACACACACACACACACACACACAAACAACACAAAACACACAGAAACAAACAAACAATTATAAGAATATAATGACAGTATAAAATTTATTTCAACAACTGACAAATAAAAATTTTGTTCCATATCTATATTTATTGTAAGTTTATATGAATAAATCATAATGTGCAACCATTGTAAAATTAATATTGTAATGAAATAAATTCGAACTCCAGCTTAATGGTGACACACACACACACAGACACACACACACAATTGGACAACAAATAAACAGTGAATGAAAGATACTGTATGAAAAATTAATTTAAAATTCAACTGAAATGTTTAATCTCTGTGATATGAAATAAAATATTTAAAAAATATCAAGCTTACTTTTGAGTAACAATGTCATGCAGCCCAATTTCATATCTATATAAATATATTCTGATCTTCTGCAACAAAAAAATTTAAGCAATTATTATTCCCTGAGAATAAAAAAGAATAAATAAATAAAATAATTAGGAAAACCGAATTAAAAATAAAACATTCATTATTTTACAAATTTTTTATTCTATTTAATGAAAATGAGTCTCAATAACCTATTAAAAAATGAAACAATTATCACAGGGAAAAATTTTCAAAACATGTTGGTCACACACACACACACACACACACACACAAGCAAACAAACCAAACAAAACACACAGAAACAAACAAACAATTATAAGAATATAATGACAGTATAAAATTTATTTCAACAACTGACAAATATAAAATTTTGTTCCATATCTATATTTATTGTAAGTTTATATGAATAAATCATAATGTGCAATCATTGTAAAATTTATATTGTAATGAAATAAATTTGAACTCCAGCTGCATGGTGAAACACACACACACACTCTCTCACACACACACACACACACACACACACACACACACACACACACACACACACACACACACACACACACACACACACACACACAAACAAACAAACCACACAAAACACAGAAACAAACAAACAATTGTAAGAATATAATGACAGTATAAAATTTATTTTAACAACTGACAAATAAAAATTTTTGTTCCATATCTATATTTATTGTAAGTTTATATGAATAAATCATAAAGTGCAACCATTGTAAAATTTATATTGTAATGAAATAAATTTGAACTCCAGCTGAATGGTGAAACACACACACACACACACACACACCACACACACACCATACACACACACCACACACACAAGTGGACAACAAATAAACAGTGAATGAAAGATACTGTATGAAAAATTAATTTAAAATTCAACTGAAATGTTTAATCTCTGTGATATGAAATAAAATATTTAAAAAATATCAAGCTTACTTTTGAGTAACAATGTCATGCAGCCCAATTTCATATCTATATAAATATAATCTGATCTTCTGCAACAAAAAAATTTAAGCAATCATTATTCCCTGAGAATAAAAAAGAAGAAATAAATAAAATAATTAGGAAAACCGAATTAAAAATAAAACATTCATTATTTTACAAATTTTTTATTCTATTTCATGAAAATGAGTCTCAATAACCTATTAAAAAATGAAACAATTATCATAGGGAAAAATTTTCAAATCATGTAAAAAAGAGAATCCAGCTTTCCAACAGCTGAATGGTCAAACACACACACACACACACACACACACACACACACACACACACACACACACACACACACAAACAAACCACATAAAACACAAAGAAACAACAAACAATTATAAGAATATAATGACAGTATAAAATTTATTTCAACAACTGACAAATAAAAAATTTTGTTCCATATCTATATTTATTGTAAGTTTATATGAATAAATCATAATGTGCAACCATTGTAAAATTCATATTGTAATGAAATAAGTTTGAAATGCAGCTGAATGATGAAACACACACACAAACACACATACACACACACACACACACACACACACCCCACACACACATACACACACAACTGGACAACAAATAAACAGTGAATGAAAGATACTGTATGAAAAATTAATTTAAAATTCAACTGAAGCATTTAATCTCTGTGATATGAAATAAAATATTTAAAAAATATCAAGCTTACATTTGAGTAACAATGTCATGCAGCCCAATTTCATATCTATATAAATTTATTCTGATCAATGCATCAAAAAAATTTAAGCAATTATTATGCCCTGAGAATAAATAAATAAAATAATTAGGAAAACCGAATTAAAAATAAAACATTCATTATTTTACAAATTTTTTATTCTATTTAAGGAAAATGAGACTCAATAAACTATTAAAAAATGAAACAATTATCATAGGGAAAAACTTTCAAATCATGTAAAAAAGAGAATTCAGCTTTCCACCAGCTGAATGGTCAAACACACACACACACACACACACACACACACACACACACACACACACACACACACACACACACACACACACACACACACATACACACACACACACAAACCACACAAAACTCACAGAAACAAAAAAACAATTAGAAGAATATAATGACAGTATAAAATTTATTTCAACAACTGACAAATAAAAATTTTGGTTCCATATCTATATTTATTGTAGGTTTATATGAATAAATCATAATGTGCAACCATTGTAAAATTTATATTGTAATGAAATAAATTTGAACTCCAGCTGAATGCTGACACACACACACACAGACACACACCACACACACAATTGGACAACAAATAAACAGTGAATGAAAGATACTGTATGAAAAATTAATTTAAAATTCAACTGAAATGTTTAATCTCTGTGATATGAAATAAAATATTTAAAAAATATCAAGCTTACATTTGAGTAACAATGTCATGCAGCCCAATTTCATATCTATATAAATTTATTCTGATCTTCTGCATCAAAAAAATTTAAGCAATTATTATGCCCCGAGAATAAATAAATAAAATAATTAGGAAAACCGAATTAAAAATAAAACATTCATTATTTTACAAATTTTTTATTCTATTTAAGGAAAATGAGACTCAATAAACTATTAAAAAATGAAACAATTATCATAGTGAAAAACTTTCAAATCATGTAAAAAAGAGAATCCAGCTTTCCACCAGCTGAATGGTCAAACACACACACACACACACACACACACACACACACACACACACACACACACACACACACACACACACACACACACACACACACACACACACACACAAAACACAAAGAAACAACAAACAATTATAAGAATATAATGACAGTATAAAATTTATTTCAACAACTGACAAATAAAAAATTTTGTTCCATATCTATATTTATTGTAAGTTTATATGAATAAATCATAATGTGCAACCATTGTAAAATTCATATTGTAATGAAATAAGTTTGAAATGCAGCTGAATGATGAAACACACACACAAACACACATACACACACACACACACACACACACACACCCCACACACACATACACACACAACTGGACAACAAATAAACAGTGAATGAAAGATACTGTATGAAAAATTAATTTAAAATTCAACTGAAGCATTTAATCTCTGTGATATGAAATAAAATATTTAAAAAATATCAAGCTTACATTTGAGTAACAATGTCATGCAGCCCAATTTCATATCTATATAAATTTATTCTGATCAATGCATCAAAAAAATTTAAGCAATTATTATGCCCTGAGAATAAATAAATAAAATAATTAGGAAAACCGAATTAAAAATAAAACATTCATTATTTTACAAATTTTTTATTCTATTTAAGGAAAATGAGACTCAATAAACTATTAAAAAATGAAACAATTATCATAGGGAAAAACTTTCAAATCATGTAAAAAAGAGAATCCAGCTTTCCACCAGCTGAATGGTCAAACACACACACACACACACACACACACACACACACACACACACACACACACACACACACACACACACACACAACAACACAAAACACACAGAAACAAACAAACAATTATAAGAATATAATGACAGTATAAAATTTATTTCAACAACTGACAAATAAAAATTTTGTTCCATATCTATATTTATTGTAAGTTTATATGAATAAATCATAATGTGCAACCATTGTAAAATTAATATTGTAATGAAATAAATTCGAACTCCAGCTTAATGGTGACACACACACACACAGACACACACACACAATTGGACAACAAATAAACAGTGAATGAAAGATACTGTATGAAAAATTAATTTAAAATTCAACTGAAATGTTTAATCTCTGTGATATGAAATAAAATATTTTAAAAATATCAAGCTTACTTTTGAGTAACAATGTCATGCAGCCCAATTTCATATCTATATAAATATATTCTGATCTTCTGCAACAAAAAAATTTAAGCAATTATTATTCCCTGAGAATA
>NC_079163.1:25109526-25119526 GCF_947563725.1 Argiope bruennichi
ACACACACACACACACACACACACACACACACACACACACACACACACACACACACACACACACACAATTGGACAACAAATAAACAGTGAATGAAAGATACTGTATGAAAAATTAATTTAAAATTCAACTGAACAATTAACATAGGGAAACAATTATCATAAGGAAAAATTTTCAAAACATGTTAAAAAGAGAATCCAGCTTTCCACCAGCTGATTGGTCACACACACACACACACACACACACACACACACACACACACACCACACACACAATTGGAACAAATAAACCGTGAATGAATGATACTGTATGAAAAATTAATTTAAAATTCAACTGAAGTGTTTAATCTCTGTGATATGAAATAAAATATTTAAAAAATATCAAGCTTATTTTTGAGTAACAATGTCATGCAGCCCAATTTCATATCTATATAAATATATTCTGATCTTCTGCAACAAAAAAATTTAAGCAATTATTATTCTCTGAGAATAAAAAAGAATAAATAAATAAAATAATTAGGAAAACCGAATTAAAAATAAAACATTCATTATTTTACAAATTTTTTATTCTATTTAATGAAAATGAGTCTCAATAACCTATTAAAAAATGAAACAATTATCATAGGGAAAAATATTCAAATCATGTAAAAAAGAGAATCCAGCTTTCCAACAGCTGAATGGTCAAACACACACACACACACACACACACACACACACACACACACACACACACAAACAAACCACACAAAACACACAGAAACAAACAAACAATTATAAGAATATAATGACAGTATAAAATTTATTTCAACAACTGACAAATAAAAAATTTTGTTTCATATCTATATTTATTGTAAGTTTATATGAATAAATCATAATGTGCAACCATTGTAAAATTTATATTGTAATGAAATAAATTTGAACTCCAGCTGAATGGTGAAACACACACACACACACACACAACACACACACACACCACACACACAATTGGACAACAAATAAACAGTGAATGAAAGATACTGTATGAAAAATTAATTTAAAATTCAACTGAAATGTTTAATCTCTGTGATATGAAATAAAATATTTAAAAAATATCAAGCTTACTTTTGAGTAACAATGTCATGCAGCCCAATTTCATATCTATATAAATATAATCTGATCTTCTGCAACAAAAAAATTTAAGCAATCATTATTCCCTGAGAATAAAAAAGAAGAAATAAATAAAATAATAAGAAAACCGAATTAAAAATAAAACATTCATTATTTTACAAATTTTTTATTCTATTTAATGAAAATGAGACTCAATAACCTATTAAAAAATGTAAATAATATCATTGGGAAAATTTTTCAAAACATGTAAAAAAGAGAATCCAGCTTTCCACCAGCTGATTGGTCAAACACACACACACACACACACACACACACACACACACACACGCAAACAAACCACACAAAACACACAGAAACAAACAAACAATTATAAGAATATAATGACAGTATAAAATTTATTTCAACAACTGACAAATAAAAAATTTTGTTTCATATCTATATTTATTGTAAGTTTATATGAATAAATCATAATGTGCAACCATTGTAAAATTTATATTGTAATGAAATAAATTTGAACCCCAGCTGAATGGTGAACACACACACACACACACACACACACACACACACACACACACACACACACACACACACACACACACACACACACACACACACAATTGGACAACAAATAAACAGTGAATGAAAGATACTGTATGAAAAATTAATTTAAAATTCAACTGAACAATTAACATAGGGAAACAATTATCATAAGGAAAAATTTTCAAAACATGTTAAAAAGAGAATCCAGCTTTCCACCAGCTGATTGGTCACACACACACACACACACACACACACACCACACACACAATTGGAACAAATAAACCGTGAATGAATGATACTGTATGAAAAATTAATTTAAAATTCAACTGAAGTGTTTAATCTCTGTGATATGAAATAAAATATTTAAAAAATATCAAGCTTATTTTTGAGTAACAATGTCATGCAGCCCAATTTCATATCTATATAAATATATTCTGATCTTCTGCAACAAAAAAATTTAAGCAATTATTATTCTCTGAGAATAAAAAAGAATAAATAAATAAAATAATTAGGAAAACCGAATTAAAAATAAAACATTCATTATTTTACAAATTTTTTATTCTATTTAATGAAAATGAGTCTCAATAACCTATTAAAAAATGAAACAATTATCATAGGGAAAAATATTCAAATCATGTAAAAAAGAGAATCCAGCTTTCCAACAGCTGAATGGTCAAACACACACACACACACACACACACACACACACACACACACACACACACACACACACACACACACACACACACACACACACACACACACACACAAACAAACCACACAAAACACAAAGAAACAACAAACAATTATAAGAATATAATGACAGTTTAAAATTTATTTCAACAACTGACAAATAAAAAATTTTGTTCCATATCTATATTTATTGTAAGTTTATATGAATAAATCATAATGTGCAACCATTGTAAAATTTACATTGTAATGAAATAAATTTGAACTCCAGCTGAATGGTGAAACACACACACACACACACACACACAGACAGACACACACACACACCACACACAGAACTGGACAACAAATAAACAGTGAATGAAAGATACTGTATGAAAAATTAATTTAAAATTCAACTGAAGTGTTTAATCTCTGTGATATGAAATAAAATATTTTAAAAATATCAAGCTTACTTTTGAGCAACAATGTAATGAAGCCCAATTTCATATCTGTATAAATTTATTCTGATCTTCTGCATCAAAAAAATTTAAGAAATTATTATGTCCTGAGAATAAATAAATAAAATAATTAGGAAAACCGAATTAAAAATAAAACATTCATTATTTTACAAATTTTTTATTCTATTTTATGAAAATGAGACTCAATAACCTATTAAAAAATGAAACAATTATCATAGGGAAAAATTTTCAAATCATGTAAAAAAGAGAATCCAGCTTTCCAACAGCTGAATGGTCAAACACAAACACACACACACACACACACACACACACACACACACACACACACACACAAACAAACAAACCACACAAAACACAAAGAAACAACAAACAATTATAAGAATATAATGACAGTATAAAATTTATTTCAACAACTGACAAATAAAAAATTTTGTTCCATATCTATATTTATTGTAAGTTTATATGAATAAATCATAATGTGCAACCATTGTAAAATTCATATTGTAATGAAATAAATTTGAAATCCAGCTGAATGATGAAACACACACACAAACACACATACACACACACACACACCACACACACACACAACTGGACAACAAATAAACAGTGAATGAAAGATACTGTATGAAAAATTAATTTAAAATTCAACTGAAGCGTTTAATCTCTGTGATATGAAATAAAATATTTAAAAAAATATCAAGCTTATTTTTGAGTAATAATGTCATGAAGCACAATTTCGTATCTATATAAATATATTCTGATCTTCTGCAACAAAAAAATTTAAACAATTATTATTCAATGAGAATAAAAAAGAATAAATAAATAAAATAATTAGGAAAACCGAATTAAAAATAAAACATTCATTATTTTACAAATTGTTTATTCTATTTAATGAAAATGAGACTCAATAACCTATTAAAAAATGTAAATAATATCATTGGGAAAAATTTTCAAAACATGTAAAAAAGAGAATCCAGCTTTCCACCAGATGAATTGTCAAACACACACACACACACACACACACACACACACACACACACACACACACACACACACACACACACACACACACACACACACACACAATCAAACAAACCACACAAAACACACAGAAACAAACAAACAATTATAAGAATATAATGACAGTATAAAATTTACTTCAACAACTGACAAATAAAAAATTTTGTTTCATATCTATATTTATTGTAAGTTTATATGAATAAATCATAATGTGCAACCATTGTAAAATTTATATTGTAATGAAATAAATTTGAACTCCAGCTGAATGGTGAAACACACACACACACACACACACACACAACACACACACACACCACACACACAATTGGACAACAAATAAACAGTGAATGAAAGATACTGTATGAAAAATTAATTTAAAATTCAACTGAAATGTTTAATCTCTGTGATATGAAATAAAATATTTAAAAAATATCAAGCTTACTTTTGAGTAACAATGTGATGCAGCCCAATTTCATATCTATATAAATATAATCTGATCTTCTGCAACAAAAAAATTTAAGCAATCATTATTCCCTGAGAATAAAAAAGAAGAAATAAATAAAATAATTAGGAAAACCGAATTAAAAATAAAACATTCATTATTTTACAAATTTTTTATTCTATTTAATGAAAATCAGTCTCAATAACCTATTAAAAAATGAAACAATTATCATAGGGAAAAATTTTCAAAACATGTTAAAAAGAGAATCCAGCTTTCCACCAGCTGATTGGTCAAACACACACACACACACACACACACACACACACACACACACACACACACACACACACACACACACACACACTTACACACACACGCAAACAAACCACACAAAACACACAGAAACAAACAAACTATTATAAGAATATAATGACAGTATAAAATTTATTTCAACAACTGACAAATAAAAAATTTTCTTTCATATCTATATTTATTGTAAGTTTATATGAATAAATCATAATGTGCAACCATTGTAAAATTTATATTGTAATGAAATAAATTTGAACCCCAGCTGAATGGTGAAACACACACACACACACACACACACACACACACACACACACACACACACACACACACACACACACACACACACACACACAATCAAACAAACCACACAAAACACACAGAAACAAACAAACAATCATAAGAATATAATGACAGTATAAAATTTATTTCAACAACTGACAAATAAAAAATTTTGTTTCATATCTATATTTATTGTAAGTTTATATGAATAAATCATAATGTGCAACCATTGTAAAATTTATATTGTAATGAAATAAATTTGAACTCCAGCTGAATGGTGAAACACACACACACACACACACACAACACACACACACACCACACACACAATTGGACAACAAATAAACAGTGAATGAAAGATACTGTATGAAAAATTAATTTAAAATTCAACTGAAGTGTTTAATCTCTGTGATATGAAATAAAATATTTAAAAAATATCAAGCTTACTTTTGAGTAACAATGTCATGCAGCCCAATTTCATATCTATATAAATATAATCTGATCTTCTGCAACAAAAAAATTTAAGCAATCATTATTCCCTGAGAATAAAAAAGAAGAAATAAATAAAATAATTAGGAAAACCGAATTAAAAATAAAACATTCATTATTTTACAAATTTTTTATTCTATTTAATGAAAATGAGTCTCAATAACCTATTAAAAAATGAAACAATTATCATAGGGAAAAATTTTCAAAACATGTTAAAAAGAGAATCCAGCTTTCCACCAGCTGATTGGTCAACACACACACACACACACACACACACACACACACACACACACACACACACACACACACACACACACACACACACACGCGCGCGCGCAAACAAACCACACAAAACACACAGAAACAACAAACAATTATAAGAATATAATGACAGTATAAAATTTATTTCAACAACTGACAAATAAAAAATTTTGTTCCATATCTATATTTATTGTAAGTTTATATGAATAAATCATAATGTGAAACCATTGTAAAATTCATATTGTAATGAAATAAATTTGAAATCCAGCTGAATGATGAAACACACACACAAACACACATACACACACACACACACACACACACCACACACACACATACACACACAACTGGAAACCAAATAAACAGTGAATGAAAGATAATGTATGAAAAATTAATTTAAAATTCAACTGAAGCGTTTAATCTCTAAGATATGAAATAAAATATTTAAAAAAATATCAAGCTTATTTTTGAGTAACAATGTCATGAAGCACAATTTCGTATCTATATAAATATATTCTGATCTTCTGCAACAAAAAAATTTAAGCAATTATTATTCCCTGAAAATAAACAAGAATAAATAAATAAAATAATTAGGAAAACCGAATTAAAAATAAAACATGCATTATTTTACAAATTTTTTATTCTATTTAATGAAAATGAGACTCAATAAGCTATTAAAAAATGTAAATAATATCATTGGGAAAAATTTTCAAAACATGTAAAAAAGAGAATCCAGCTTTCCACCAGATGAATTGTCAAACACACACACACACACACACACACACACACACACACACACACACACACACACACACACACACACACACACACACACACACACACACACAAACAAACAAACCACACAAGACACACAGAATCAAACAAACAATTGTAAGAATATAATGACAGTATAAAATTTATTTCAACAACTGACAAATAAAAATTTTTGTTCCATATCTATATTTATTGTAAGTTTATATGAAAAAATCATAAAATGCAACCATTGTAAAATTTATATTGTAATGAAATAAATTTGAACTCCAGCTGAATGGTGAAACACACACACACACACCACACACACACACCACACACACAATTGGACAACAAATAAACAGTGAATGAAAGATACTGTATGAAAAATTAATTTAAAATTCAACTGAAATGTTTAATCTCTGTGATATGAAATAAAATATTTTAAAAATATCAAGCTTACTTTTGAGTAACAATGTCATGAAGCCCAATTTCATATCTATATAAATTTATTCTGATCTTCTGCATCAAAAAAATTTAAGCAATTATTATGTCCTGAGAATAAATAAATAAAATAATTAGGAAAACCGAATTAAAAATAAAACATTCATTATTTTACAAATTTTTTATTCTATTTAATGAAAATGAGACTGAATAACCTATTAAAAAATGAAACAATTATCATAGGGAAAAATTTTCAAATCATGTAAAAAAGAGAATCCAGCTTTCCAACAGCTGAATGGTCAAACACACACACACACACACATACACACACACACACACACACACACACACACACACACACACACACAAACAAACCACACAAAACACAAAGAAACAACAAACAATTATAAGAATATAATGACAGTATAAAATTTATTTCAACAACTGACAAATAAAAAATTTTGTTCCATATCTATATTTATTGTAAGTTTATATGAATAAATCATAATGTGCAACCATTGTAAAATTCATATTGTAATGAAATAAGTTTGAAATGCAGCTGAATGATGAAACACACACACAAACACACATACACACATACACACACACACACACCCCACACACACATACACACACAACTGGACAACAAATAAACAGTGAATGAAAGATACTGTATGAAAAATTAATTTAAAATTCAACTGAAGCATTTAATCTCTGTGATATGAAATAAAATATTTAAAAAAATATCAAGCTTATTTTTGATTAACAATGTCATGAAGCACAATTTCGTATTTATATAAATATATTCTGATCTTCTGCAACAAAAAAATTTAAGCAATTATTATTCCCTGAGAATAAAAAAGAATAAATAAATAAAATAATTAGGAAAACCGAATTAAAAATAAAACATTCATTATTTTACAAATTTTTTATTCTATTTAATGAAAATGAGACTCAATAACCTATTAAAAAATGTAAATAATATCATTGGGAAAAATTTTCAAAACATGTAAAAAAGAAAATCCAGCTTTCCACCAGATGAATTGTCAAACACACACACACACACACACACACACACACACACACACACACACACACACACACACACACACACACACACACAAACAAAGAAACCACACAAAACACAGAAACAAACAAACAATTGTAAGAATATAATGACAGTATAAAATTTATTTTAACAACTGACAAATAAAAATTTTTGTTCCATATCTATATTTATTGTAAGTTTATATGAATAAATCGTAATGTGCAACCATTGTAAAATTTATATTGTAATGAAATAAGTTTGAAATGCAGCTGAATGGTGAAACACACACACACACACACACACACACACACACACACACCACACACACACACACACACCACACACACAAGTGGACAACAAATAAACAGTGAATGAAAGATACTGTATGAAAAATTAATTTAAAATTCAACTGAAATGTTTAATCTCTGTGATATGAAATAAAATATTTAAAAAATATCAAGCTTACTTTTGAGTAACAATGTCATGCAGCCCAATTTCATATCTATATAAATATAATCTGATCTTCTGCAACAAAAAAATTTAAGCAATCATTATTCCCTGAGAATAAAAAAGAAGAAATAAATAAAATAATTAGGAAAACCGAATTAAAAATAAAACATTCATTATTTTACAAATTTTTTATTCTATTTCATGAAAATGAGTCTCAATAACCTATTAAAAAATGAAACAATTATCATAGGGAAAAATTTTCAAATCATGTAAAAAAGAGCATCCAGCTTTCCAAAAGCTGAATGGTCAAACACACACACACACACACACAAACAAACAAACAAACCACACAAAACACACAGAAACAAACAAACAATTATAAGAATATAATGACAGTTTAAAATTTATTTCAACAACTGACAAATAAAAAATTTTGTTCCATATCTATATTTATATTTATTGTAAGTTTATAAATAAAATAAGAAGAAAAAATAAAATAATTAGGAAAACCGAATTAAAAATAAAACATTCATTATTTTACAAATTTTTTATTCTATTTCATGAAAATGAGTCTCAATAACCTATTAAAAAATGAAACAATTATCATAGGGAAAATTTTTCAAATCATGTAAAAAAGAGAATCCAGCTTTCCAACAGCTGAATGGTCACACACACACACACACACGCACACACACATACACACACACAAACCACACAAAACACACAGAAACAAACAAACAATTTTAAGAATATAATGACAGTATAAAATTTATTTCAACAACTGACAAATAAAAATTTTTGTTCCATAGCTATATTTATTGTAAGTTTATATGAATAAATCATAATGTGCAACCATTGTAAAATTTATATTGTAATGAAATAAATTTGAACCCCAGCTGCATGGTGAAACACACACACACACCACTCACACACACCACACACACACACACAACTGGACAACAAATAATTAGTGAATGAAAGATACTGCATGAAAAATTAATTTAAAATTCAACTGAAGTGTTTAATCTCTGTGATATGAAATAAAATATTTAAAAAATATCAAGCTTACTTTTGAGTAACAATGTCATGCATCCCAATTTCATATCTATATAAATATATTCTGATCTTCTGCAACAAAAAAATTTAAGCAATTATTATTCTGTGAGAATAAAAAAGAATAAATAAATAAAATAATTAGGAAAAACGAATTAAAAATAAAACATTCATTATTTTAAAAATTTTTATTCTATTTAATGAAAATGAGTCTCAATAACCTATTAAAAAATGAAACAATTATCATAGGGAAAAATTTTCAAAACATGTTAAAAAGAGAATCCAGCTTTCCACCAGCTGATTGGTCACACACACACACACACAAACAAACAAAAAACAAACCACACAGAAACAAACAAACAATTATAAGAATATAATGACAGTTTAAAATTTATTTCAACAACTGACAAATGAAAAATTTTGTTCCATATCTATGTTTATTGTAAGTTTATATGAATAAATCATAATGTGCAATCATTGTAAAATTTATATTGTAATGAAATAAATTTGAACTCCAGCTGAATGGTGAAACACACACACACACACACACCACACACACACACAACACACACACACCACACACACAATTGGACAACAAATAAACAGTGAATGAAAGATACTGTATGAAAAATTATTTAAAATTCAACTAAAATGTTT